>NC_072737.1:82638857-82782903 GCF_026930045.1 Uloborus diversus | reverse complement strand
AAACCACTCCAATGTTAAATTATTGCTGAAATAACAGTACAAATTTAGATTGTCCCAATCCGCTGTTATAGAACAGTAACGTGGCTTAGAACTCAATAAATTCTCCGGATTACGAACAGATCAGAGAATGTACACTTCTGTGAAATAATTTAATGTTCTGTCAACAATCTCCGGTCAGAACAAGCAAATAAAGAATCAAAGTATCTATTGGGGAAAGTTTCACTTATATATATTGGATTTACTGAGACTTTTGTGAGTTTAGATTTTTACGTTTAATATTTCATAGTAACTAATAGTTTTTTTTTTTTTTTTTTATTTCAAATATTTTCATGTTTCTTCAAAGTAACTAAAAACTGATATGCAGTTTAGTGAATGAACTCCCCAAAAATTATTTAATTTAGATCTGGAGTATATTTTGTAGTATTAACTTTAACTAATGACAAATATATTACTATTAATACTAACATATTTGTATTAAACACGACAAGAAGGAGAGCGATAGAAATAAGTATAAGAGTGTGTTTTATGGTAACGATCGTATACTATCATAGGCCATATTTAATTTGAGCTCAGGCAAATAGCATGTAAAGAAGAAAATACAATTTCAAAAGAGCACAAATTGCAGATTAATGCATTAATCTGCAATTTGTGCTTTTATGACGTTGTTTTTTCTTGTTTACTGTTCAGCATAAAGGTATTTATTTATCTTAAATAGCATGTAGTTAGTTATTTTTTCTCCTCTTTTTATATTTGTATTTTTCAGTTCTTCTTTTCGAACTTTAGACTAAAATATTCAGAAGTATACTGTTGCGTTTAGACAGAAGCTAAAAGTGAGTGAAAAACTTAAGGGTGTTTTTTTTTTTTTTTTTTTTTTTTTTTTTTTTTTTTTTGTCCCACTGCAGCAGCTGCGGACATTAAGCTTAACTCAGAGAATGCACATTTGAAAGAAATTACCCTCAAATAGGCAAATTTTAAGCATTTTTTTCCTAAATATGACAAAAAAGCAAGCATTATGCAACAAAAGTGCAGCATTATTGCTTCAAGAATTTCTGTTTTCTGGCAAAAAAATCACGAATTCCTACTAGAAGAACGGACATTAAATTGATAAATTAGCCTAACTCTATGATGCATGAAACAATTATACAGAATTTTTTTTTTTTTTTTTCAAGAAGTTCAGGTCAAAAAAAGGAGAAGAATATGATTTCTCTGAAATTGCGCGTGCAGATGTTTTGAAAGAGATCAAAAATGAAAAGGATAGGAAATTCTGAATTCTTCATTGCGAAAAAGGACGCCTGGGATCCATGGTTGGTGCTAGCAAAAAACTAGCTCAAAAAAAGGGAGAGAAAAAAAGGACTTGATCGAAATAAAAGAACTTATGAAGAAATAGAATAAGAATATGTCTCATCAACAGCTTATGACTTAGCTTCTAGCTTCAAACAACCCAAGCAACATGGTTTTGACGAGAGTGACGTAGAACCAGAACAAAATTCGACAAAAAAGATATATATCTGGTAACGGTTGAAGTACCTGATGATATATTCTGAACCCTGCTCGGATTTCTTGAACAACACCTTTCTACTCAGAGAAAACAGCGTGATGATCATCAAGATTTATTATTAGAATTAGCTATAATACTCTTACCGGGATTATAAAGAATGGGGTATCATTTCGTAAGTCAGGAACTGCAAAGTCATGCTAGGTGGACGCCAAAGGCTCTTTATGAACTCAAGATTTAACAACTTTAGGGTCAGTTTCAGTTATCTAAAAGGGATATGAACCCTTTAAGGACATTATGTAATTTTCATATGCTCGAGTCTACGTTCGAGCCTGCTTTCTCTCCCCGGAAGTTTTAATGCTCACTATTCGAATTTTTTATTCTTGCGTCAACTGATCAATTATCAGGATACTAATCCATAAATCAGTAAAGTGACTTTCAAAAAATTTTCATGCCATATCTTAAATTTGGCTCACAAAACTATGACTGTTTCTTTGTTAGAATATGTTATTCCAATCACGGTTAAGAGAATTATGACTCAAATTATTTTAGAAGCTGATAAATATAAAGAACAGGATGGAGAAAAAAAAATCAAAGAAAGAGATACCTTCCTCACCAATATAATTTTTCTTTGTTTGTAAACAACGAGCGCTAATATTTTGTAATACCTGTTACAAAATATTCCTTTACTCGATTTTCTATCAGTTTCGATTTCCCAAACAAAGGCTTCAACTTGGAAGGATAAATCTGGATGTTATAAGAGGAATGGAAAAACTTGACAAAACAATTTTTGTGAATGATGCCGCAGAAAGAGATAAAAATTAATTCAGGAACACAATAATATTCTCACAGAAGATGAAAGCGAGGGAAAAAAATTGTTCTACATATCGTTGCTGAAGACAGTAAAAGTTGCCTGACTGAGACTATATCATCACTTATGAAAAAATAATGTTCAACATTGGTTTATTCTACTATGTTTTGATTCTGTAGAAATTATTATTCCTAATAAATTGTATTTATTCTCTAAAAATTGTTGCGATGTTAAAGAAAAATGCAATCTTTTCAAATTTTTTACTAGATTTCTAGGATTGACTTAACTTTAAGGCTTGAGGCACCCCTAGAAATTGTCCGATTGAAGGAAATTATTCACAGGCTGTTATTTTGTCCATTAGAACAAGATATGAGGGTAGGAGCAATGAAATTTTAGCTTTAGGAAAATGCTTTGTAGCTAAGGACCACCCTACTGCACACTTTGAGACATTTGTTTCAGAAAAAGTGATCCCAATACGTCAATGTGCACTATGAAGTGTTCTGAATGTGCTCCGTCAGAAAGAAAATATTTCAAAAGTGTATCGAATGTGTTCTGGACACTGAACCTCGTAAGCCAATACACGAGAACCAGAATTTTTTAGCAGCTTGTGCAAATTCCGGCACAGATCTACACGACTTTGGATTTTGGAGATTTCCAACACTTGCTGAGAAGCTTGGGGTGTCCGCAGACCAACTCCTACTGTTCTGGGAGTTATGAACTCGTTGGACGGTAAAAAGCTTCTCATCAGTGAAAACGAATCTCTCCCAGCGCTAACTGGAGTTCCTTTTCAAAAGTTATTAGCTTCTTTGTAGCCACACGAGTTTGTTTTCTTCAGTAAGAGAACAAACTTTCTGGACCTCTTTCTGAACTTTCTGGAACTTGTAAGGCTTATGTTCGAGCTCTTTTTTGCTTCTAGTCGCACTCATCGGTTACATATTCCTATTCCTCTATTGATCTTTTTCATGGAAACACGCAGATGGATTTTGTTGAACTTAATTTTTGATGGCATAAGATATATGGAAATGTTTACCTCATGTTTTTGTCCCCTTCCAGCAAGCATACTGTCGTTCTTCTTGCTTAAACAACGTTAAAGTAGGATATATTTTCCTTGACATTATAAAAATATCAAAAATCACACGTAAACTGGGAGATGCATTATAAAGTATTTTCTAATAAAAGTGGTATACAAAAAAAAATGAACACACTGAATATAAAGAAATTAGTTTACTTTTATTCGGATGATGCAAACTTTGTCTGATTTTTTTTTTTTTTTTTTTGCCTCACCTTGTAATTAGGCATGTTTTTAAATTTCAAAGCAATTAATTTTTTTTTATTTCCTTGTGATAGTTTTATGCGTTACATAATAAGTGTAATTGTATGTTAGATTCGAAATTGAAGCACTTCTTGTCTTCACATTTTACCAATCAACTAGTATCAATATTTTTCCTTGCCACCACCAAAAATTCATTCAAATTCAGTCACTATTTAAATTGCTATTCACCAAAATGTAGCTATTTTCAATGTAAAGCGCAAACTCTCCCAAAAAATAAGTCTCACATTTATTTATAAGGGTCTCTTGAATAAAAATATTTCCTCCCCCGAAATCGCCCAAAAGTGAAGCGAATGTTTCTTAACATCACTGAATGGCTTTATATTTCTGGAAAATCAGGGCTTTTGAGATGTTTTCAAACATAAAATACACCGAACACTATATTTTGTTCCAAACCACTTGTGCCCCAAACAACAATTTAACAATGAATATTCAAACATACACATATATTGCCATAAAGGAATAGCGCTGGAAAGCAGTTTATTCAAAGCTATTTATGGAAGCATTAGAAGTGCAACACAAGTTCGAACTAGTAATAAAATAAGAGAATGGGGATAGTAGAGGTAGAGCAATTGTTTTGCGCTGGCGCGTATGATTTGGAATTCAAAGCACCATAGAATTTATTGTTTCTCAATGCTATGCATAATAAGCACGATTTTCATGTACTCATACCCGTTTGTTTGTTTTATATTTTATTGTAAAGAGCCGTGTAAACTATATCGAAAAGTATTCGTATCAAGATATATATATATATATATATATATATATATATATATATATATATATATATATATATATATATATATATATATATGAAAAGAGATCATAGTTTCTTTTTAAAAAAAGAATATTAAGGTAACTAGGGCTTCGCACACATTTTCCCCCTTGCCCCATAAAAAAAAAGTAAAAAAATTCCATATTTTTCTCGGGTGCACGAATTTACTCGCAGAAGTAAAAAATAATAACTGCAAATAAGACAACGTGTTTATATTTACAAATGAAATCAATTTAAAAAGAGTTAAAAAAAACTGCAAAAAGCTTTTTCGGGGTTATAAAACAAAACTCCTTCAGCAGTGCATAGAAGAACGATCTTTTATGCACTGATGGAGTTTGGTTTTATAACCCCGAAACAGGTGTTTGCAGTTTCTTTCTTAACACTTTTAATGGATTTTATTTGTACACGTGTACACGTTGTAACATTTTTACTTATTTCATTGTACAAAGTTTTCAGCTGCTTCTTTTACATACAAAAAATAATGTTTTAACACAAGTTTTAGAATAAAGATATTTCTCTTTCTTTACGTACCATAATTTTCAGAAAAAATTTACAACTTGTTCAATTTTAAAAAAGAAAGGTATATTAACTATTCACTTTGTTCCACATTCCCCTACACGTTGTGACGATACTTTATTTTTGTATTGTTCAATTGTGTTTTTGTCAAAAAGAGCTAGATTTATTTTTTAAGTGAATAAGGAATGAGTAAGCATGAAGGTTTAGTACATGGAATATATGAAACTGTGTTTCGTAAAAAGAATTCTGTAAATAAAAAGGAGTCTGTAAAAATGGATGTTGTACAGTATGTGTCATAAAAGTTTCAATTTTTGGTTCTACTTCACCCGGAAGTGAATATATTTACTAAAATTTTCAATCAATTTGTATTTTCAAGCATTGTTTTGGTACCCAAACCATTTTACACTTATCTATAACACATATCAAATGCAATTTCTTTTGTGTAAAAAGGTATTTCTTTTGTGTAAAAGGTAAAAAGTGTCCTTTTTACAACACAATTTCAATTATGAAATTGTGTTGTAAAAAGGAATCTTTTTACAACACAATTTCATAATTGAAGCTTACGAACCACCTATGGAGCATAGGTGGCCCATTTGTTTAACTCGCTTTCAAAATGTGAAAAAAAAATGTTTTTGCAAACTTTTTATCTCCAGAAAAGTAATGCAATGCTGAATGAAAAGAAACGCTTTCATTGAAAAGAAATTACTTGGGAAAATAATTAAAATTTTTCGATCCTCCATTATCATAACTTTCCCTGATCAGACTTTCTAAATGATAGCAGAACAGTGTGTAATATTGAAAATTCAGATAGCACAATGGAGCATGAAAAACTACCTTACCACATCAGTTGACATACCTTTCCCTAGGTGGCAGCCTTATGACATGCAAATGGTCCGCATATGCAAGACGTAAAATTATTAATATGTAAATTTTATCACAGTTAAAGTGAATTAAATTTAATTTGTTTTAAGGGAAGGAAATAATCTCTTTAAGAAACGTACTCAAAATTCTAAAAACTTAAGTACATGTAAATGAAAATACCGTGAAATTCCGTTGTAACGAACGTCAAGGGAGCAAATCGGGAAGGAAATTTATTTGGTTAAAACGGTCTTGTGCCAGCTAGGCGGCAATTTGGGGGGCGCATCTTCACTTCTCCAACTGTACCGTAATTTGGTGTGAAGTCCTTCTACAGTACACACATGCCGTAAGGACCCATATATAAGGTAGGCAACCATTCACAGCACAACACATCCACACCACAACAACACATCCACACAAAGAAAGGGAAACGACTTGAGAGAGAAAATACAGCCATGTGAGAGCCGGGATTTGAACCCGGGACCTTCCGATCTGGATTTCTCTGTCCATTAGACAAGGCGGTTGGCACTGCATGCAATGGTGACCGATTAAGGAAATTTCTTCATTGTCAGCCATTCCACTGCATACACACGTTCTACACTGCACAACCACCGTTTTCGGGTTAAAAATAAAATTTATTCCATTTTGTATATTGGTCTACCACAGGAATACTAGTCACACATTTTTCTCAGCTATCTTACAGTTAAAGAAAATTTATTTTTAAAAAACTTTTTCAGATCCATACACATTTTTTAAATTCTTATTTTTTGTCCAAAAAAAGTGTTTTTCATCCCTAAGTATAGTCGTAGCCAATGTAATATAGCTGGAGCTATTTATTTATTTATTTATTTATTTAAACTCCACCAATCACCACCGTACCAACACCAGCGAGGGTTTAACCGGATGTGGTGACTGGGGGGAACAGAACAGATCACGAGCGACACTAGCTGGAACAATTTTGATAATTACAAAAACCAATAACAATAACAAGATAACAAACAATAAAAATAACTAAATAAAGAGAAATAATATACAAGTGAAGAAGCTAAACAAGACTAGGATGGCTGGTGAATACAATGTAAACGGCAATTTTGAAAGTTTTTAGGCTGGATATTTAAAGTCCTCTGCTTGAGATATGAGAAGCGACATTATTTTATGGATATTCTTGCGTGTAACTGGATGAGATAGAATGTGTGAAATATTTTTGGAGAAAGAAAAGTTGGAACTGCAAGTGGAATGAAAAAAACTGGTTAGAGGACAGATGTAATGTTCAGGAGTTTCAGGTTGACTGCATACACATAATGGTGAGCTAATTAACTTCAATCTGTGTAGATACGATGGAAATGGTCCATGTGCACTGAGAAAATGTACTTCTGCTGGATGCTTGCAGCGTTGTTTTAGTTTTACTTTTGGCAGGAAATCATGAACTCTTCGATCAGTTTCTGCAGTCCCCACACCGAATTTCCTGCCAATTTTGAAGAAGTTCAGACCAGAGGAGATATTTGAGGAAAGATTTTGGCAGAAGAATTTTAAAGACGAATGGATGTGTCACAGTCATTACTTCGGTTTTAGCTAAAAAGTCGGTTCGTTCATTGCCGAAGTATCCCATATGAGTTCTAATCCAGTTTAGTTTTATATTTGGAGCTAACATTCATAGCTGAAAATAGCGTCTATGAAGGAAAAAAAATCTGTGGGTCTATCTATAAACAAGAATTTTCGTCTAGAACTAAAACGAGTCTACTTTCCCGTATATCCATACTACTGTCTAGTACCTGATCAATATTCTTGAAAATAGCTAAAATAGCAAATTATTTCAAACATATTTTTTTAATATTTGAAGCTGATTTCTAGGAATAAAATATGCCTCCTTCATCAAAAAAAATTAGATGCGTAAAACAATAAATAAATAAATAAACGAACAAGTAAAATAGCAGCACCTTTTAAACAAAGCAGCTAATACACTCTAAAAAAAAAAAACTTTAACAGCTTTCAAAACGAAAAATAATTAAAATTAATAAGCTTATTAAAATAAATACATCATATCAAAAATATATATATATCGTTTCTTTTTCAGCTGTTGCCAAAAATATTTTTTTAAATGAATTAATGCACTTACCAAAATAAATAAAAACAACAAAACGTAAACTCAAAGAAATAATTTTCATTGTCAAAAAAAAAAAGCGTCTGCGCATATCTTTATGTAGAAACATAAATGACTTCGAGTTTAACCCGCCGAAAACTGAATACCTGAATTAAAACTTTAGAGTCAAAATAAGAGCAAGTAATATTAACAATAATTATTAAACAGTTAAAATCATGGTTGCAATGTCAGAGTCGGAGTCAATCTCATTTTGGGATAAAGGAGTCGGAGTTGAATATCCAAGAATCGGAGTCACTCATTTTTCCTCCGTGTAAAATTTTTTGCCAAAGCTACGAAGTCAGAGGCGAAGTCGGGGAGTCGGAGTCCGACTAATTGTTGGGCACAGGTCGGAGTCAGGAGCCCCTAAATTCTCGGAGTCGGAGTCTGGAGTTCGTCATCAAGAACTATTTCCAACAAAATTTGCTTGAAGTAAATTCGCCTTCAAGTACGGAATCTATATTGACTTTCAGTTTCCCCGTAGGCACTAATGTTAAGGGATTTGAACTGTTTAAAATTGAACGGAAAATTGTTCAAATCAAAAAGATATTTTACATACAAGTTTTTCATCAAAAGCTTTTTCATAAAAAGTTTGTTTGAAGCAAATTTGCCTCACAGTTCGGAATTGCCTTGAATTTCCCCATAGGCGCTAATGTTACGTTTTTTTGAACTGTTCAAAATTGAACAACAAATAGTTTAAATCAAAAAAGTGAAATATAGGAATGAGGTGTCCTCGCCGAGATCTTTCGAACAAAAAACGTTTGTTCAAATCGGAATATTCATTCAAAAGTTATTGGGGGGGGGGGGACAGAGAAACAGACAGACAGACTTTTTCCCCTATCTCAACACCCTACTTTCGAACTTTTAATTTTTCGATATTTATTTAATTATTTTATTTATTTTTTGACTTTTTTTTTCGAATTATTTTTAAGACGCATTAAGCCATCTTCATGCTTTTTTCTTCTATCTCTGACTTTTACTGGGAAAGTAGGCTAAAAAGCGTTTATAGCAGTAGTTTCCAGTAATGGCACATTAAAAGACATAACAATACATGTAATATTATCGATATCAACAGATATGCTAATAATTGGCACCAGGAAAGCGGCGAGGAAGATTTTTTTGGTGTCACCCCAACCAGATATAGTGTCCAGATATAGTGTGTGAGGGTTTGTGTCCATGTAAAAGACTGCTATGACCAAACCTTCCTCCCCCGAGAAGACGAGAAAGTAAATTCTGGCTGAACTAGTACCTGTCGTGAAAGTTGAACATCATCTACATCTGGAAAGGTAAGTACGTAGAAGTGTATTTAATGCTGTGGTAATATTTTGTTTTGAAAAAAAGGACCAAAATAAAAAAATTAAAAAAAATTAATTTGAATTCTAAAATTTTTAATTTAAATTATGTTTTTCCGCAGTCGCGAGTTGCGATAGGACCCTACTCATTGGAGTTATTGTTTCTTGAAACGGCTCCTGTCCCCCCCAAACCTGACCCTCCCTTCCTGAGCGGTTACGTGTGTATTGTTGTGTGTAATTCGCGCGTCCAGGCATTTGTAGGCTTGTATGAGCATGCGTGTGAGTAGGAGATGGATGCCACCGCCCAGGAGAAGCGGATTCTGAGGGACAATGCTCATAGCCAGAGGAGCAACGCCTGCAGAGGACAGTGGGCGGTGGTGCTGGTGCAGTGGCCCCTGATCCAAGCTGAAAAATCGTCAAAAGTGATTGAATGAGGAAAATAAGCAATTCGGATTGCTCAAAAAACAATATGTACGAGCAAAAATTTGATTGTTTTAATAAATTTTCTTTAATTCGAGACTTTATAACTATCCTATATTTTGTTTAAGTAACAAAATGTCTAAGCTTTGGCGCGTTAAAAATCTGTTATTTTTTATCTCAAAAAACATGTATGCATTTTTGTAAATTTGTGTTTTGACGACATTTTAACTTTTTCCGTTTTTGCACAGAAGTAAACATACAGGTAGTTATCAAAATAATGGAAACACCTGTGAATAAAAGTGACATTTTTGACTGTACTTCGTAAGTAATAAAGAATAAAACTAGATGTCTGGTTTTTTTTATAAGTAGCAATGTACATATTCAGGTAGTATATGGTGGCTCAATTGAAGTTCGGTAAGTCTTGAATTTTTTTCAAGCACGCGAAATGTCGGACCTCTTAAATTCTCAAAGAGGTCAAATTGTTGGAACACGTCTAGCTGGAGCAAGTGTAACTGAAACATCCAACTTTTTGGTGGTTCTAGATGTACAGTATCTAAAGTCATAACAGCATGCGCACAACAGCATGCGCACATCACGGTAAGACAAGCTCAGCAAAGCAAAATAGTAGATGGAAAAAGAAGTTCAGTGAAAGACGAGACTGGTATTGAAGCGGATTGTAATGTCTAAAAAACGAACAATAGCAACAAAAGTGATCACAGTACTCAATCACTATCTGGGTTCACCAGTTTGACTGATTTTAGTTAGAAGGCACCTTTATTAACAGAACATTTACGGCAGAGTAGCGATTCCCGACACCACACTTGTCTTAGTGTTTCCATTATTTTGATAACTACATGTACGTCTTACTGTTTATTTTCATTGCAGAAGTTAATGCGTCGATTTGAAGCTATTGTTTGACCACGGATTGTATGTAATTTGGCAATTGGCCAAGTTAAGACGATTCCATCTGAATGAATCTAGCAGGGAGAAGGAAAAATAGCGATGGGATTTTAATTCACACGCTTTAAAATGTTACCAGTTCCTAATTAATTTATTGCATTCTCTAAATTGAAAAAGAGTGGAAACAAACAGTTTCTATGGAAACAGCAAAAAGAAAATACAATGTTTTCATTTCGTCAGGAAAAGTAGAATCAAAATGGTAAGCGCAAAATTATGTTGTTAAAAATATACCAATTAATTTTTGTAGTAAGAATATAGATCGAATATAGTTTGGATTTTTATGAAATGTTTCTGTGAACAAACTGTCATTTGCTCAAAACTGCGTCTAAATAGGCAAAAGCGCATATCTGTGACGAACAAACTATCACCCCTGTAAACTAATGGATGCGTCCATTTCCGCCTATAAACCGGATATTACCCTTTCCATGTAATTGATGGTCAGACAGTATGTAAAAAATATTACGTTTCTTTAGAATAGCTGCAGTTTTCTCAGCGAAACAATTTATTGTAATGCTACTGTTGAAACGCATTCTCTCTTTACAATATCCAGCGCAGATGTCTCAGTGAAAAGCCAAATTTCATAGGGCGAAATTCACGAACATTTATTTACTCTCTAAAAATAACAGGCAGAACATTAAGTCAGGAAAATAGAAGGTAATAACAAAAGCGTATATTTAAAAATTTAATAACAATCTTTGGTGAATAGATAACCCTAAGGAGAAACTGTTCCAAATGGCAGACTTATTAAAATGGAACTCTGCTATGCAATGAAGGAAGAACGCCAAGTAACTCTCTTATCTTAATAAAAATGCAAAATAATGTACTATATTTATTCTTATTCGTAGCGTCTGAATATTTTCTGTAAACTGTTAGAAGCTCGAGCACCAACTTTTTGTTGTCTAATCTGTTGGCAAAGTCGCTGCTTTCTTCTTCGATAACCATATTGAAAGAAACATTTAAACGATAGAGTGGTTTACAATGCATTTTTGGATTCTTAAAAAGTTTGAAACATAGATACTCATTTACGTGTAAAATTATTCAGCTTCACTATTTCAAAAAATTGTTAATTGATGTGCAAAATACGCTTTTGTTACGGTTTTCTAAATAAAAAAGCAGTTAGGTTTTGTTTCTTAAAATTTAATGCTTTAAGAGTAGTAAGTAAAATAAAACAATGACTTTAATATGTTTTTTTTTTTTTGGCAATTTCAAGGAAAAAAACTCTTTTTTTTTTTGTTGAACACAGTGGATATAAAATGCCTCAATTAACTATCAGATAAAAAATAATGTGACTTACCTTATTTAATTACTATAGAGTTCAAAGTTGCTAAATAAGCATAAATTTTACACTAGTCATCATAAAGATTCGAAGCAATAACTATTTATTTAATTTTCAAAATGGCTCACACTGTTTCAATTAGTACAAGCTAGGTGGACAAAAATCATGCTAAAAAAATCCTAAACTTTGGCATTGGAACAATGCAAACAATAAACCAAAACATGATACTTAGTTATTTGTTTATGTCTAACTCCATTCCTTCACGTGAGCAATAAGGTTCAAAGGTAATTGAATAAATTAGTTGAGTTCCAGTCATCATTTCATCACACAAAATTAAAGTGTTCCTAATTTCATTTGATTTTATTGTTCAAGATAGATATTTTCTATACTAGTAAGTGCTTCGTTTTTTTTTTTTTTTTTTTTTTTTTTTTTTTTTTTTTTGCCTGTTTCAAAACTTTCAAGTGATGGCAATGACTTGTACCCATTTGTACCCAGGCTAAATTATAGAGTAGCTACAGTTTTCCCATTAATAATAGACGTATTATAATCAGCACATTCGAGTACAACATATTTTTTTTTTTACCCAAAGCTTTGGATGCTTCAATAATTCTTCAAAGAAATCCCTACTCGAAAGAAAGTATTCTAGAGAAAAAAAATGTGTTGTGCAAGAGTGTGCTGACTATAATACGCCTTAATAATAATAATGGGAAAAATGCAGCTATCATATACAGAAAATTTGGCCCGGGTACAAACGGGTAAAATCATTACCATCACTTGAAAGGTTTTAAATGAGCAAAAACTCCTTCGTTTATCTTCAAAAAATTTTAATATTGTTTAATTATCAGATAGAGTAATTAAATTAGGGAAAAAAAGTTTTTTTACCAGTATAAATAATATCCATCTTAAACAATTAAATCATGTGAATTTAGGAACACTTTAATTTTGTGTGATGAAACGATGAGTTCTGAACTTGACTTTTGTCCAGTTAGCTTGTATTAATCGAAACACTGTGTGGCTGTGACAGAGTGAACAAATGAAACATAAAAAATAATAACCTATAAATAAAAAGCATTTTTTTATTTTTAAGGTTTTTTCTCAAGTTATATTAATAAATTCCTTTTTATGCGAAAGACACATTTAAAGTGATATTGTTCATGCATTTTAACTCCCAAAGGTTTTAAGCTAGATCTCGTAGTATGTTCCTCCTTCGAATGTAAAATATTTTAGAACCAATTATAAATTACCAGTTGAAAAACAAGTAAAACTTGATAGTCCAGTCATTATGGTAAGTTCACCTTGGAATTCGAGCTACCCAGCTGTAAGTCTGTAAATACCTGTATATTGACACCCTAAAAGTTGTCTCAAAACCTACATATGGTAGGGTGTACGCAACTATTAAATTTCAAGGTCAAAGGTCACAAAAATCGTTTTTTTGCGCTTTTTTTTTTTGTAAATATCTCATTTCCTATCGGTTTTTTGCTATTTCAATTTATTACCAATGTTGTAGAATACAAAATTCTCTAAAAATTTTGCTCAAAAAAAATTTTCATACGGTGAACCGTTTTCGAGATAGAGGGCGGAGAGAGCAGGTCACAGGATCACTTCAGGTCAACCGGTGCCTCCGGTCGAAAATGCGCCATATATAGTTGATGAACTATCAATAAATCAATGATTATAAATATTTGTCAATTTTTATTAACTATTATATTATATTTTATCATTTTTTTCCTAACCTATCCACTTTTTATTCAGTATTAATTTGCTTAACAACACTTACCTGCCCATGTAATTGCAGAATTGTTAATGAAAATGTAGGAATTATATTTGAATTTTAACTTAATTAATATTAATAACTTCTTACATGATGAAAAAAAACAAATTATGAATTAATCTTTTTATTAAAAAATATCATTCAATACATTTATTTTTATTAAAAGTAAAAAAAAAAAAAATGGAATTAAAGGGTACAAAAACTACAATTTATAGTTTTAATCATCTTCTTCCTCTTCATCGTCGTCTTCCGGCTGCTGGTAAATTTCAAATTGGTCTTCATTATCGTCTTCAACGACATTTGTCTCAAGTTCTTCCATGACTTCGGGGTTAAAGGTTCCATCTTCGTTAATGTCGCTCTGATATGGTAGAGCATTAGGACAAGCTTGCACATTACATTGGCCACAAGCTAAAGAGCATTACAAGCTCGCTTTTCTGCATCCGCATCGCGAACCACAATCACTCTTGCAGTTGCAGAAAATTGTATTCAGCAAATCTTCTGGAGCAGATGGTAAAATTGTCATGATAGGCTCCAGAAAATCGTTTCGCATTGCCCAACCCAATACCTGGGGTTCCAAATCATGCCACTTGTTGGTGGAATATTTGAAAGCAGCACAGGAAAAATTTACAGTTTTTAAAGAAGATGAACTTAATTATTTTCTATTTAAAATGACATTAGTGTAAATGGGAATATAATTATATTATGATTTAAGTTTTTCCCTTAATTATTTTTTAATTTTAGGAAACGGTTATCAGTTTTATTGAATAAGTATAGATTTAATGCATGAAGAAAATGATAAAATATAATATAATAGTTAATAAAAATCGACAAATATTTATAATCATTGATTTATCGATAGTTCATCAACTATATTTTGCGCGTTTTCGACCGGAGGCACCGGTTGATCTGAAGTGATCCTGTGACCGCGCGCTCTCCGCCCTCTATCTCGAAAACGGTTCACCGTATAAAAAAAAAATTTTAAAACAAAATTTGTAGAGAATTTTGTATTCTACAATATTGATGATAAATACAAATAACCAAAAACTCATAGGAAATGAGATATTTACAAAAAAAGCGCAAAAAAACGATTTTGTGACCTTTGACCTTGAAATTTAATAGTTGAGTACACCCAACCATATGTAGGTTTTGAGACAACTTTTAGGGTGTCAATATACAAGTATTTACAGACTTACAGCTGGGTATCTCGAATTCCGAGATTCTTACCTAATTTAAACTTAAATGACTAAACTATGAATACACAAATTAAAGATGAATCAATTTAAGAATATATTTAATTGATGGTAATTAGGAAAAATTATTTAAAAAATCCATAGCGTCTGCCATTGCTTTGTACCATTTTCAAATTTCATTTGCCTGCAATTTTATACATTTACGTTTTTGCATTTAATTTTAAATAATATTGTTTTTGCATATGAGCATACTCTTAAATTCTGTTTAAACTCCCAATGATTTGAAGCTAGGGCATGTAGTATGTTCCTTAGTGTCCAAAGCAAATATTTCCAAAGCAAAAAGAACCCTTCATAAATTAACAATGTAAAAGCAACTAATACTTCAATATACAATTGAAAGGAGAATTAATTTAGAAACTTGATTAATTGGTGGTAATTAATTGGGTTTTGAAATGTCCATATTGTTGTGTCATTTTTGTGCCATTTCCACGTTAATAACCCAGTTTAATTTGAATGCAATTTTTTACGGTAATATTTTTACATTTACTTTAACCTAAGGTTTACAAAAGCAGGATCTTCTTATTATTTTTGCTTAAGATAACTCTCTTTGTGTGCATTAATATTTTACAAACTAATAAGTCTACAAAACAAAACTAATGAAATTTTGATTAGTATTGATTTCAGAAACTAATTTACAGCCACCTACACAGTCTCATATATTAAACACGACAAATATCCCACGGCATAATGGTTTACAAAACATGTTTCGCACAAAGAAGTCATCGAAATTTATTTCATTGTTTTGATAAAATAAAAATGAAATGGGGTTCGAAAACTAATTAAAGTCTTGTTCATGACTGCAACGCATATCTGGAGAAACTAAATTAATTTCTTTGATTCATCCATTTCAGCTTGGTTCATAGACTTTACAAATTAATTCAGTTTTAGATGGAACAGTATACACAGGTGTTTTAATACATTTGATTTATCTTCGTTTCAAAATTTTCTGAAACTGCATATTATATTTAATTCACGTTTACTTTTAATGATGAAATGTAAGAGGTTTTAATTTTTGCATTTGTATAATTAAAATCAGAATTACAATGAGAACTATCTAATCCTAGTAATTAAGGAATATTTCGTTTCTTTATTCAATGTTTTTCTATGAAATTAATTCGGAGAGATAAAATAAACATAAATTTTAGTGAAGGGAAAAATTACATTCTATTAAAACAAATTATCAGTTTGAATTAGCTAACAAAAACAGTAAGAAAATTTTAATGATGAAGTTACGCATACAGTTTAATGAAAATGTGTTGCATGAAATCTTTTTTGAGCTATCGATATTACATAGAAATTGGTGATTGGCAGTTTGTGACCGCCAAGATCCATTGTTTCTAGGGTAATTCACTCATTCCGCAGAATGTTATTATATCACCTACTTTTTTCGAAAAAAATATATTGCCTATTATTTTTTTTTTCTATTTTATACATTGCTCGCATTCTTCGACGACTTTATAATTAACCTTTTTGCGCTATTCGCTTTTTATGCCATGCACTAGTTTTTGCCAAGATTTCCGCCTTCGGCGGTTGCTTAAGTTAGCTTGGCGGCGGAATGAAATTACCTTGATCACTATCTAAATTACTGAACATATATTTATACCTTTCTTACCTATATGTATCTGCACCATCTGCCTCTCTATCTCTACCCTATATCCATCTACTTCTGTATTTATCTAGCTTTCTATATTTTTCGATTTATATCTTTTCTTTATTTCAAGAATACATTTGGAACAACTTTAGTACAATACTCGTGTTGGCGACATTTCCGCTAGGCGACATTTTGTGACGCGGAGCGGTTACGCATTAAAATTTTACGGCAAACCTTGTAGGAAATAAAGACAAAGCAAAACACAAAAAAAAATATAATAATAATTTGAATTCTTAAGTTTTAAATTAAATTATGTGTTTCGCAATCACGAGTTGCGACAGAACCCTACTCATTGGGGTAATTGATTCTAGAAACAGCTCCTGTCCTCCCAAGTCTGCCCTTTCTACTGGGCGGTTACGTGTGTATAGTTGTGTGTGTTTGTGTAGGTGTGTGTGTTTGTGTAGGTGTGTGTGTTTGCACGTAGGCGTGTGTGTGTGTGTGTGTGTGTGTGTGTGTGTGTGTGTGTGTGTGTGTATGAGAAGACGCGTGCGTGTGTGTATGACATGGACACCACCGCCAAGAAGTGGATTCCGGGGGACAGTGCTCAGGACCAGAGAATGCAGAGGCCGGCGGGCGGTGGTGCTGCAGAGGTCCCTGGTGCAAACTGAAAAAGGAACCACAACATCAAAGACGGTCAAGTGAGAATAATAAGCAATCGGGATTGCTCAACAACACATTTGGGGAGTCATCACCGAAAATAGTTGAAAAAAAAAGCCCCCATTCCGAGGATTATTCTAAAGCTGGTTCATACATTTTCTACGTCTATCAATTTACGTATATCTATCTATCTATCTATCTCTCCGTCTATTTATCTTTTTCTTTTAGAGTAAAAATCTTAAACTTTTTCACTGCTAAATACACGTTAATCCCCAGTTTCGCAACATTTCAAATTTCCTCTTCCCTTTAATAAATCAAAAGGTATAAGTAAAACAGAAAAAGAGGGGGGGGGGGGGGTAAATGTAAAAAAAACTGATAAGACACCAAATACACCGCATAACTAACAACAATATATGTTTTTGTAACACATGTTTTCGTAACTTGAACTAAATTTGTGTGGAAGATTTCATTATAATGAGACTTAACAATTAGGAGGAAGTAAAATTGATTCTCATTCTTCGCAAAAATACATTAACACAACAATATTAAAATAAGATAAGAAATACCAACGTCAAAAAGCACAAATGGCAGATCACTGCAGACACGTGTTTCGGCGTTACAAGGAACACAATGAACTTATGGATGAAAAGACAACAATAATGGTTCTGGCTCAATTGGATAAAAAGTGACAAAATATCACATAAAACATTAAATATCTTTCTTTCTAATTAATTTATCAAAAAACTGGATTTGAGGTGCACACAGTCATCAGAAACTACATCTCTATACCGAATTCCATGTTTCTAGATCTCCATTTTCCCGGAATACCCACCACATACAAGCATTTTATTTTATTACAAACGGTACCCATACGGCTTTGGCCGCAGTTGAAAATTAAAAGATCATTTTGTTCGCCTATGTATTTACAAATAATGGATGATGAACTTCTCGCCATTTTGCTATGTTCATTTGCTCGCCCGCGTTACAGTTCCTGTTGTGATAATTTGGTACTTTACTCGTGCATGTTCTCATAATTTGCTCGGTAAAATGTTCTTAAAACTGGAATAGAAAAAGAACAAAATCGAATTTTCGAAAAATCGCTTCGAGGAGCTCACATTTACGTTGCGAACTAATTTTGAGCAAACTTTCATGAAAATCGGCCGAACGGTCTAGGCGCGTCACAGAGATTCAGACATCCAGAGACAGACTTTCAGCTCAATTATTAGTAACTAGTGGTACCCGCACGGCTTTGCCCGTAATAGAAAAAATTAAAAGATCTTTTGGTTTGCCTGTATATTTACAAATAATGTATGGTGACTTTTCTCGACAATTGGCTTGTACCCATGTTACGGTTATACGTTATGATAATTTCGTAATTTACTCGTCCATCTTATGATATTTTTGTTCTTAAAATTGGAATAGAAAAAGAAAGACATCGAATTTTCGAAAAATCGCTTCGAGGTGCAAACCCTCATGATACAAACTAACTGTGCCAAATTTCATGAAAATCAGCCGAACGGTCTAGGCGCTATGAGCGTCACAGAAATCCAGACATCCTCCGGACAGAGAGATTTTCGGCTTTATTATTAGTAAAGAAGATAAAGAAGATTTATCTTTTTTTTAACGGACGACAAACCATATCATACAGATATTTTTATTGCTGCCCTCCCCTCTCTTTTTGGCTATTTATTTCAGACTGGTTTCCTGTAGGCAATGGATTATTATTTAGCTTTAAATACTTAGATGTGATAACAATGAAATATTTTTCATTGTTATGTTTACGTCTTACATGGTGGATGATATTGTGAGACCCTAACGTGTAAAAAATTTCCTGCATCCTTTCGTATTTTGCAAGTCAAGTATAATTATATATATATATATATATATATATATATATATATATATATATATATATATATATATATATATATATATATATATATATATATATAGTTGGTAATTTTAAATTGGATCAGCTGTAACGAACTCTATGGCAATGAAATTATGCAGACGTTTAATGCTAATGACGCGAAGTATGCTTGCTGAGTGAGTCAATTAATATTAATGAGTGGTGTCTTGCACCGATTAGATATGCACCTGAGAGCATATTGGCTGAAAATTCTAAGAATAATTTGAATCCCTAATGCTTCGTGTTAATATCCTCCAACGCGGAAAACTTGCTCATTATTAACCCAACGTAAATGCAGTTGTTCAGGGCCAACTTTCAGCCACAATTTCTCTTCTTAAAACTGCTCAGCTGAAGCTTTGATAGTTTTCTTCAATTAGTTGGTTGGAAATATTCCTAAACTATTGTATAGTTATCCGAAGTGAAGAAATAATCTATATAAATAAAACAAAGAATATATGTGTGTACTTGTGGGTAGATGTATGTGCGGTGCAGGCCAAATTATTAGACTAAAGAGTTTTTTTGTTTGTTTGTTTTTTGTACACTATTTGTACTAAAATACTAGTTATTTTACTGTTAAAGTACAGTACATGCTGTACACTGATTTTTACGTTATTTTAGCATAACTTAATATTTGCAAGTGGCAGCACTGTCTGCTTTGTTTATGTTCTTTGTTTATCTACCTACCAGGAACATAACCTCGATCAGCTTAAACAGTTCACTGGTTCTTTTTATTAGTGTGTTCTGTTATATTTAAAGTTAGTTTTAGGTAATTAGTGAGTATGTGTATGTGAGTATATATAATAGTGAGTATAAACAATTTTTTACCTCCTTTTTTAAAAAGTTAAGAAATGGTGTAAACCTTGTGAAAAGTATGCCAAAAAGACGTAAAATGCTCATCAAGAACAAGGGAATGCATACTAAATAGTAGATAATTATTTTACTGTTCGTGAATGTGTCTATAGTTACATAATCAATATAGAATTTGCTTTTAAAACAGTCTTAGTCTAATAATTTGGCCAGCACTGTACACTATATCGTCGCCTCAGAGAAACAGTAGGATATCTTAGTGTTATTTCTGGAATTAGATGTCTTACTGTTGCTCTGAGGCGACGATCTGACCAAAAGTATTGGGACACTTTCGAAAATGTACATTTTTAAGGGTTTCTCAAGAAATAAGAGACCAATTGCTTTGTAACTTTTGTACATAAAAGGTATGCTTCAGTTGCCATTTTCCAATAAAAGTTTTATCACCCTTCCGTTTCCGAGATCAATAACAAATTAAGGAAAACAAAAATGTTTTTGATCATCATTCACCGTAAATAGCTGAGAGTAAGATGTAAATTTCAGAAATTAGTTAGCTTACTATGTTTATTTTACATACTTTCCAGAAAGAATCACTGATGTTCACGGTGATATAAGCATTTCAGAATTACGAATTTTATTTGAAGGTTTTTGGTTCATAACATGCAAAGTTTCCCATCAAAGCTTGCCAAACTTTCTGAAAGCCTACAGCATACAAGATAAGTATAATACTAAACTTTGAAATTAAAATGTGAAAAAATATGGACATTAAAAGCAATTATTTTTTCACTGCAAATTTGTGAAAGATAACAATTTATAACTTTCATAATCTAAAACCCAACTACATCCCTCAACTGGTGATAAAATTCCAGTTCAATACTTTAAAATTTCAGAAAGTTTTGTCAGCGGTCTAAAGAGCCGAATTTGAATAACGCTAGCGCAGTGAAAAATTAATTGCTTTAAAGATGTCCATATTTTATCAAATTTTCAGTATTTTAATTTCAAATTTTAGTATTATACTTCTCTGGTATGCTGTAAAATTTTCTGAAAGTTTAGTAAGCTTTGATGGAAAACTTTGCGTGTTATGAGCCAAAAACCTTATACCGATGCGATTCCTCCACTTGTTTGCTATTTTGATTCAATGTGTGGGGTCGGTCTAGAAATTCTTTCCCAGACCACACTCATCGTGAGAAAAACATGTTACGCGGGTGTTTTATATCTGTCACCAGTGTGGGAGCTGGATAAGTATAAGACCACACGTAAATACGGTATTTTCTCCCTTTTTCTGAGAAATGTTCGAAATTAGATCTTCAGAATAGCTGAATTTTATCCGAAGCTGGACATTTGTTGTGCACATAAACTTTCTCCGTTTGGTGTGATATGATGTCAGTGACACTATAGGGAACATTTTTCAACCATCTTGTCAACGCAGTTGGAACCCCAGACGGCAAAAGGAAAATGTCTTTACCCATTTTGTCAACATCGTCTGACTGTTGTAAACAGGGGTGCATTCCCCGCCAAACGAATCCCCGTATATAAGAGAAAATAAATAGGTCAAAGGGGGAGACACTCGTAGAGCAAAGAGCTGGTGAGTCGCGGAGTGCGGCTCTCGCAGTTTAAAATATCTTTGTAACATTAAACAATCTATAATTTGTAATATAGCTGTAAATATTGATCGCATTAAACGTCTCTAAAAGACCATGCATTCTCTTGTCATCTTTACACAAGAGGTGAAACTGTACAACCTTCAAATATAATTTGCAGTTTCAAATGAAATGCTTATATCTTCATGAATATCAGTGATACTTTCTCGAAAGTATGTAAAATAATTGTACATAGTAAGCTAACTTATTTCTGAAATTTACAACTTATTCTCAGCTATTTACAATTATTGATGATCAAAAAAAAAAATTGGTTTTATTCAATTTGTTACGGTTTGTTTTAAGGGATCCTCTACTTCAATTTAAAAATCTATTAAGTACTCTGTTGTGTTTTAACAGGAATAACCCCTTGAATAATTATTTATCAAATAGATAGATATTTAGAGCGGTGATATTTAATTTTCAATGTTTTGAAACATTTTCTTCAAAAACAAACTAAATATTGATCAATATGAAGTCCAGAAATAGACATCTTGTGTTCTGGGCAGTATATCAAATATTAAGAAATTTAAGCTGCGTATTAGCAAGCAATAATTATTTCGATCACATTCAAAGAATTTTAAATTGTTAGGGTAAAATGCTTTGATTAACTGAAAATGGAAATCTCTTCTTTTTTTTTTTTTTTTTTTTACGGCAGCTCAATGCAAGTTTTCCAAGAGAAAAAGTCAGATTCCAAAAGTCAATTGCAATCTCCCCTCCCTTACATCCGCCCATACTCGAAATAACTTCGAGATACGAAGTTAAAACGTACACTGTGTTTCAAAATTGAAAATTTACAAATTGTTTTTACTTCCTTTTACAAAAAAGGAAGTATTGTATTCGCGAAAAAAACTTCACTAAAAATTTGGCCTTAATTTTCATTTTGCTCACCTCCGAATTAATGTTGAGGTTTTTTTTTTTTTTTTTTTTTTTTTTTTTTTTTTAACCCGACCACACGCGGATAAGTGCTTAAGAACGTATAAATGGTAGAAATATCCATTTTGACGATTCCCGAGTTAATTACAACGAGTTTTCTAGTGATTTCTGTATGTACGTATGTATGTATGTATGTGCGTATGCATGTCGCATAACTCAAGAACGGTAATGTCCAAGAAAGTTGAAATTTGGTACGAACACTCCTAGTGGGGTCTAGTTGAGCACCTCCCGTTTTGGTTGCGTTCGGGTGTTTCTAAAGGGGTCTTTTGTCCCTTTTTGAGGGCAAATCATTGTTAATTCCGATGAATACTCAAGTGGTGTTATAATTTTGTGGACACTTGGCGATAGATCGCCAGTCTTTTTGTCGCCAACTTGGCAACAAATTTGGAGATTTTTTTTTTTTTAATCTAGTTTCAATTTGGCCACTGGTGGTGATATTTAGAGAGTAAACTATTGAATCACATTAAAATTGCCAATAATGGAGAAATGACATAAAATTGGAGTAAAAAGAAGTCATGTGATACACACATCAGCTCGTTCTTTTTTAAATAAATATAAATGCCAACCGTATTTTTTTATATTACATTTGTCTACAAATCCTGACCCCAAAAGTTAACTATATTTGCACGACGGTGCCGCCTATCAGGCTTGGCGCGGCCCTGCACGTGCGAAAGCCATTTTCTGTTGATCAACTCTCCGTCCAGTTAGTTACTAACTAGCGTCCCACGAGACTTAAGCTTGAGTTGCAGAAGTAATGGCATTAACCTATCGACTGTTCTTGATTATAAGCATTTTTTCATCATGTTGTTTCTAAAAAAATAAAAAGAGAGAGAGTGGTTTATGTATTGTGATTTGTTCTCCTTTATCTTTTTTCATTATTCAAATTGATTGATAAATTGAGGTAGTGTGGAGCAAATAGATGCTTTAAACTTTTAAATAAGATGCGTTTAAGCTCTAGTTCCTATTTATTGAAAATAAATTTTAATCATGCTGTATAGCAGTGCCTGCCAACTTGTAAAAACTCTTGACCCAAAGCAGAGGAAAGTATATTCTACCATTTGTAGTCGTTATCTCTGATATTTAAACGTCATACGTCATCTATATATATAAAAATGAATGTTTGTCTGTATGTCATCCATGAACTCAAAAACTACCCGGCAGATTTGGCTGAAACTTTCACCGTTTGTTATTTTTGGTACTGGGAATGTTTATAGACCAGTTCGAAAAAAATCCGATCGATAGTTCTTTTTTATTCCAATTTAAGTCACAATCCATTGGATAAATACGAATAAAATTATCGGCTGCAGAAATTAATTCACGTGAAAGATCTCATTGATAAGAAGTTAGCTGTTGCCATTTTTCTTGAGTTTGAACCAACGTCTGGTTTGAACAAATAAATTCTTTCTTTATTGTTTTATGGCTTTTCGTGCAACGGGGGGATTTAAAACTTTTTCTATTTGATATTTTTAGCGATTGATTGATCTTGCAAACTGCGTGAGCACAAAATTTGAGTATAGTCACGGCTTCACTTGATACC
Organism: Uloborus diversus; assembly: GCF_026930045.1. Classification (NCBI taxonomy): domain Eukaryota; kingdom Metazoa; phylum Arthropoda; class Arachnida; order Araneae; family Uloboridae; genus Uloborus; species Uloborus diversus. The sequence continues at coordinate 82,758,941 of NC_072737.1, read as the reverse complement.
TGGACCGATTATTATGAAAATTGCTATATATATATGTATTTTTCCACGGAAAAGGTGCATAATATGCTCATTGAAGCCACTCGCCACCAGGTGGCAATGCAGAGTAGCAACTTCTCCGTTCAACCGATTGTCATGAAAATCAGTATAATGATGTATTTTTTTTGCTGGCATAGCAACGCGCGTCGGGTACAGCTAGTTGTTGAATAAATGAACTTCTTAAACAAATTCTTTACCCTGCTTAAAAAATCGGGATAGATGGCCACAGTAGATTTCCTCTCCTAATTCAAAGCTCCATTTTAATTTTTGTAAAATAATAACATGAGAAAATATAAAAAACACACTTATTAAGTCAATTCGTCCATTTTTAATACGTGTATCATGATCTAAGAAAAGTGGAGGGACAAAGCATCTTCACTTTTGGAAAGTGAGGGGCAGTAGCCCCTTTCCACCCCGTATGTGTCACCTATGAAAGCTTACATAATTGAAACGAAAATAAACTCAGGCAAAGGTTCAACATTTGAATTTTTGTCATATGACTCTTAAAAAGCACGGAATTTTGTTAAAAACTTGTATCAAATTTTTTCTTTTCTTTATTTCTAATGGCAGATTATGAACAGTTACAACATGATAATTACAGGAAACAAAAAAGAAAAGAACAGAGAACGAAAAAAAAATACTTCAAGAAAGTTCAGCTTTCTTTTAATGTTGGTACTAGTATTCCTTTGCTTCTCACGTCTCAATTATTACACAGGGGTGTGTCAAAATGTTTGCAATAAATTACTTATTGTATTTCTTCTTTAATGAATTTTTAACTCTGAAACCTTTAATTTAATATTTTATTATTATTATCATATAGATAATAATAGCCATCATTATAGCTAATATTAATGACATTATCATCTTCATCTAAATAATAGCCAATGATCGAGTAACCCGCGAGTTTCCACAATAAAACTCGCGCCACAGCATGATTTATAATTTAATATGCTTTAGTAATGTTTAACGTGCAGGGAAAGGCTTTATTGTGACAAAGCTGAACTGGATCCGGTAACTTAACAGTTTTGCCGGTAAGACTGTGTCATTTCAGGGGAATGAAGAAACGAAAAAATGGTCAACAATGAAATCTGGTTTCAATTTGGCCACTGTTGGTGACATTTACAGAGTAAACTATTGGATCATATTAAAACTGCCAGTAATGAGAAAATGACATTAAATTGGAGTAAAATCAAGTCATGGAAGCACACATCAGCTCGTTTTTAAACGCGTTTTACTCAAAACTTGAAAACGTCCCTTTACATCCCTCAGCGTCTAACTTTCTCAATTGTGATCTTTATCTACTGGAGATTAGGGTTAATCCATTGGAGTTAGAGTTACGATTTCAACCATCAAAATATCACCAAACAGGAAATGGCTTCGTTCAAATGTGAAGCAATTTTCACCCGTCATACCTTGACGGGCGATTTACTAGTATTGATAATAATAACCATTATTATAGCTAATATTAATGACACTAAATCCACATTGTTGCAGTAATATGGTTAACCGAAAGTTAACTTTCAGAACTGTATATGTTTCGCGTTGCCTCGACTGCATTATAGCTTAACTTGAACTCATAGAGCAGAAGCTCACTTATTAACTAAGTGTGGTAGATCACTTTTCACCCTTCGTATCAGAACTCAATGGCACTGTGTGATTCAGCAACCCTAAATGCTATGTTTTTATTTCTTATCTTCCGCATTTCACGCATACACACTTTAATGGTGCGTGGCAAAAATTTACCTCTCGTCGCCTCAGAGCAAAAGACATCTAATCCCAAAAACAACAGTAAGACATCCTACTGTTGCTTTGAGGGGACAATATATAAAATATCGATGAACTTTTGACTTACGCAAGTATTTTGTGAAAGCTTTAATAACCCAAAACGCCTCACCGTCTATTTACAAACCGAATGCTGGTGTTACGTAACGCTGAAATAACATGCGATGCAACGTTCAAAACAGAAATTCAAATTGTCCCTCCATTTTCACAATTGAGGCAGTAAGAAGCAAAGGAATGTATGTGCCAAGATTAAAAATTTGGAAATAACCAGTACAATTGGTAGGTGAATTTCTCCTCTGTCTCCAGGCAAGAGATAGTACCAGTATTCCTAGTAGATGCTGATATACAGCATGATTTAAAAAAACTTTTCGTTGAAAGCCTACCTAAGACCTTATTACTTCCTTTTACAAAAAAGGAAGTATTGTATTCGCAAAAAAAATTTCACTCAAAAATCGACCTGAATTTCCATTTTACACACTTCCGAATGACTATTGCGTTTTTATTTTATTTATTTTATTTTATTTTATTTTCCGACTCAACCACACGTGGATAAGTGTCTAAGACACGCGAAATATCCATAATGATGATTCCCGAGTTAATTACAACGAATTTTCTCGTGACGTCTGTATGTACGTATGTATGCGCGTATGTGCGGATGTGCGTATGTATGTCGCATAACTCAAGAACGGTAAGTCCTAGAAAGTTGAAATTTGGCACGTAGACTCCTAGTGGGGTCTAGTTGTGCACCTCCTCTTTTGATTGCACTCGGGTGTTTCTAAAGGGGTCTGTTGCCCCTTTTCGGGGGGAAATCATTGTTAATTTCTGTGTAAACTGAGGTGGTGTTATAATTTGGCGGACACTTGGCAATATATCGCCAGTCTTTTGGTCGCGAAGTTTTGTCACCAATTTGGCGATTTTTTTAAAAATCTGTTTCAATTTGACCACTGTTGGTGATATTTAGAGAGTAAACTATTGAATCACATTAAAATTGCTAGTAATGGGGAAATGACATTAAATTAGAGTAAAATGAAGTCATGTAAGGGACACATCAGCTCGTTTTTAATCACGTTTTACTCAAAACTTGAAAACGTCTCTTTACATCCCTTTGCTTTTAACTTTCTCAGTTGTGATCTTTGTGCCTTTATTCAAGCAATGTAAATAATGGGGGAATCAAAGCGAAACCCTTCATGGTTTTTGTGTACACAAAATGAAGCTGGCATTCAGTTCTCATTTTCGCATGAATTATTCATTGAAATGAAACATCTCTGCGCTGTTGACATTTCATAGATATCTAATGTAAACTCAGTTTTAATAAACAAACATTTCATTTACTGGACTAACATTGAAAGAAACGATTCTTTGTATTCGAAAATATTTTTAAACTTTTGTCAAATGTGGATGAACAAACATATGAAACAAGATATTCTCCTTTTTCTCTCTAATGATAAGTAGCAGTATCGATCAATATTCTCCAGTGTTTGTAATCTAGAACTTTCGGAAACGAATGCTTCTTGCTGTTTCAATTCTTAAGATTGAAAATGAATACCCTTCTGATAATTGTTTCAAACCGACTACTACAGCAGCATAATACCTCTTGGAACAGACATGCTACTTCTATCGGACAAAAAGCGAGAATTATGTCTCCTAAATATTACGTAACAATACAATCGACAAGTTATGGTCTTCTGAGAGAAAGTAATTTTCAATGACGGAATAAATGACAACCAATGGGTGAGCGATTAGAATCACGAAGGTGTGGTGTTGAAATGTACAGAACTTAGTGCAGAAAGTCTGTGACAGCCTTTAGTGTCTTCTCTAATGAGTGTGAAATCTACGGTACTAATGGATCTGACACTGAGAACAAAATTTCGTTGCAAATAGTCTGATCAGTAAATCAGTACTTAGCAGAATTACATAGACGGCGAGCTCGATTTTATTTTAAGGAATTCATAACGTCATCAAAAGATGGCATTTTACATACTACAGTAGAAATATTTTTATCACTACATATATGTAATTATTGAATAAAAAACCTCGGAGAACTTCTAGGATTTTTTTGTGCTGAGGGAGGGGGGAGGGAGGTTAAACGTAAAAAGTTGCAGCAACACAGTAAATGTCCAAACGTATAACAGTGAGCAAGCAGAAGTTTTTTCCATTCAGTGAACATGTGAGACTTTGATTTCAAACCAAAGTTTCACTAAGACTTCCTTATATTCTACATTAATCATCACCAATTTTTTTTTTAATTTATCACGTACATTTATTTTTTTATTTATTTATATATTTTTGTTTTCAGAGTTTTCTATCTTACTTTTACTGTTCTCACTATTTTAGAAGTTTTCTTGATTCTATTGTGTTCCTTTCATTTTTTATTTCCCCCTAATCAACCTACTTTTATGTTTTTTTTTTTTTATTCAAGGAACCAATTTTATTTTTGAAGAATTTTTCGTTGTGAATCATTTAAGCAGTTTATTTCTCCTATTTCTGCCAACAGATATTGAAGGTAGATAGTACAGTAGCAGGCAGTGTCTCTTGCCAATCCAACTAGGAAAAAAATCTTGAAACATCACTTTTTTGTAATTTAAAACCATTTATTACTGGAGTGTGCTTCTTTCCTGGTCGTACTACCCTTTACTGAAAAAAATGTTAAATTAGGAACGCAAGTGAAAAAAAAACATTTTGAATGAGTTATACATAGATAAGTAACACAAAAATAAAGTTCTGTGCGTAACTAAAATTTCAATATGCAGGGTAAGCATTATAATGATAACTCTGTAGATAACAGATTTGCTCAAATATTGTAATAGGGAAAAGTTGGGTAAAACCGGGAAGTCGGGAGCACACCGGGTACCCTCTTTTAGCCTCTATAAGCGCTGCAATCGCGTGGACAAGAGAGGAACTACCTTCCACCTTGATGAAGAAGCAGCAGCAATTAAAGTAGAACGTAGTAGACTCGCTTCTTTTGTTCCTGTGAAGAAAACTCTGTTTGAGTGGTTTTTGCTTAAAATTGTTGAATAGAAGTAGACCGATCATACTACGTTCCTGTTTCTTCAACTATAAAGGTATGTATCTCTCTTTGTACAACATTTAATTACCTTCATTATCATTCTAAGTAATTGTCTGTAGCGTTCTGTATAATCATATGACGGCATTTTCTATGAAAGCTGTACGTGCGGAGCAAAACCGGGTACTAACTGGTTTTGCCCATTGATTTTTAAAACCTAGTAAGTCTATTATATAATAATAAAACTTTTATTTGACCAAGTTACTTTACAATGCGGTTACAAAAAAAGATATATTAAACAAGCTTCATCTTCAGGCAACATCAGAAGAAAAGAAAAAGAAAAATGATGGAAAGAAGACCAAAGATGGACGGAAGGAAAAAAAATCTGAGGAAAGATAAATGAATCAAAGAAAAGGCAACATTATAAAGATGCCAAAAAGGAACAAACAGAAAATAAAAGCGACCAAAAACAGAAAAACCGAAGGAGCAAATGAGGGATGAGTCTAGTAAAGAGAATGACAATACTGCCTGCATTTACTGCAATGAGCTTTAATCGGACTCCAAGGGGGGTGAGGAATGGATCCAATGCATCCAATGTCGTCGTTGGGCCCATGAAAGCTGCTCTGGGCCCGAAGAGGAAGAAAACTATTTTACTTGTGTCAATAGGCCTTATATTGCGGCAAAAAATTAAAGGTAAAGACCGTTAAATTTACTGACATCAATATGTGTCCTTTTATACATAATCTATTATGTTATGACAATAGTTAACATATGTCACCAAATAAAACTTATCCACAAAATTTATCATTGTGTGGAGAATGAAGAAACGAAAACAATTAACGCTCTCTACTGGAGTTTTGGGTTAATCGACTGGTGTTAGGGTTAAAATATCAACCATCAAAATATCACCAAATAGGCAATGGCTTCGTTCAACTGTAGAAGGGTACAAGCAATTTTCACCCGTCATACCTTCACGGGCGACTTTCTAGTTATTACAATATACTATTCATTAAAAGAAGCAAACAACAAAGCCCTAGAGCCATATTGCCCTGTTAATTGTTCGCTTAAAAACATTCTGTGTCAATAAATACTAAGAGCACGCGTGTTTACAAGAATAAACTCATTTAATCTAAATCATTTTAGGATTTCCCTATGCAACTGCGGCGAGCAAAACAAAGCAACTCACTAATAAATGCTAAAAAGGCTAGAATTTTCCAAAACGAAATATTCTTAAACCCTGACCTAAATTATTTTACAGCATCATCTGAGCAAAATGCGTGTTTTCATTCAAATTGAGTTACAATGCAGTGCGCGTAATTGTAATACTGCATTAGAATGCACGATTAATCATGTTTACTTGAATAATTGTATATTTAGATGTATTAGAAGCGACACTATTCAAAGATTTCCTATTTAAATAGCTATAAATAAGGAGTAATATATTTTATATTCTTTTGTAGCTAATATATAAAAAAAATAATTGATGAAAACCTTCGATTTTTTGTGAGTTTTGAAGAATTTAATTCTTCATTTCGAACTTTTCAGAATATCTTGAATATAAAGTTGAAAAGTCGCCTTTGTGCTTGCGAAATACAACGTTAAATTGCACAAAAACTGCAGATAACTATGTGGTCATTCCAAGCTCGTTAGCTTGCGAGATCGAGATTTTCGCTCACGTGATTGGTTGTGACGTAGAAATGTCGCAAAGAAGCATTTTGATCTACTCGAACTTAGGTTGCGGCTAGGTTCGAATAGATTAGAATACTACTTTGCGACATTTCTACGTCACAACCAATCGCGTGAGCGAAAATCTCGATCTCGCAAGCTGACGAGCTTGGAATGACCGCCCCTTGGTCCCAGAAAATTCTTTCATTTTATTAACAGTTATTTTTTAATTAAAAAATATTTTTAAGACAGGGCGTGGTCTTTATGGCGTTACAAATGATGTACTTTAGCGCATTCCACTGGCGCGATGAATGTTTACGCTTGCTGTCTACCGCATTTCCAGGTTATGATAATTCAGAAGCGAATTAAATTTTGCGCTCTACGCTTACTATCAACCATATCGTTGCCACTAGATATGAGTAACTACGTGAATTAAATATTGTACCCTGCGCTAATGGCAACACAGTGAACGGCAGTTCATCATTTGTGATGTCATGCGTAGAAGCGTAAAAAATAAAACTGAGTCTGCGCACTAATTTAAATATTTTTTTAAATAGTAAACTTTGTCAAATTACTTAAAAAATGGTCAAATCCTATGTTTTTAAGCATGGTCTTTCAGAAAAAATATTTTTAAATTTTCGGAAACTACTCCATTATACGTTGTTATTTCTTATTTCTATTGAATATTTTTTTATCATTATTTTTCTTATTTATCTCTCCTGAAATCTACGAAGAAAATGATTAACAAATTTGAAGAGACTTGTTTTTTTTATCTAAAATCTGGAAAAGGAATGAAATTAATTGCTTCCCCTTCAGTACAGCACGTGATCACATTACACGAAGAGCATTTTTCATATGCCATACAGTTCCCCCTTTTTCCAAGCATATTCAGTTCAAATTTTCAATCATTCTGCAGAGCGGTTCATTTTTACGGCATTCGAAATTGGGACTTTAATTATACTCACCGTGAATATAAAAACCAACTAATAACGGTTACAAAAGAAGCCGATACTCATCCAAACTTAAAGTAAAAACACTGTTATAACACTGTAACACCATGAGCTAAATATTTATCTTTATCTGAACAATTAAGCATTAACGCAAACTGAACATAATTATGTACTTTGGATAATAATTTTAAATTGGATCAGCATTAATGAACTCGATGGCAATCCAATTATGCGGACATTTAATGCTAATGACGCAGAGTGTGCGTGCTGCGAGAGCTAATTAATATTAATGAGTGATGTCTTGCAACAATTAGGTATTCACCAGAGAGAGAGCATTGGCTGAAAATGCTAAGAATAATTTAATTCTTAAGGAAACCCGTGTTAATGAAATTATAATAAATGCATGTATCACATAAAAACTGAAAAGCTTGGCAACTACGGTCATTTTTTTCACCAAAGTCGAAAGAAAACAGCTGTAACTAATAAATAAGTAACTCATTTTTTTGAGGATAGTGACGTAAATTTGAAAGAACATACCATTAAAATGTTTATTAACATGGTAACACAATTACCGATCAAGTTGTTACACGTTGGTGTCTTTAAAGTATTATTATACTCATTTCAGAAAATAACTATATGAGTAAAGAAAATTTTTATTAAGTGGGACATTAACAAGAATTATTGCCAGTAAAAATTTATTTTTTATTAAAAGATTTACACAGATTTTTTTTATTTTCTTTTTTGTTTTTTAATATTAATGAAAGGTCTCTTCTACATATTCAAAATTGCGTCTGGGTTTCTCTAGCAATTTAAATACATTTTCTAATTCTTTATGCTGTGAAAAACGTTATAAAAGGAAACTAAACATACATTAATGATATTAGTGATTTTAATTTGCCAACACAATGCTGGCCCTCCCTTTCTCAGGACTAATTATAAGAAAAAGGAAACAAAACATATCTTTGAAATTGCACTGGGGCGTGGATGCGAACACTTGTTAATTCGACTTTTTTTTCTGTTTTATTTATTTGCTTACTTCTTTGTTTGTTTTCCATGCCAATTTTAAGCATGGTTTCTCATAAGCTTCCCAGTTTGAGGATCGCACGATTTGAATTTTTATACCAATTGAAAAATCTGATTTTCGCCGTAAGATGGATTTTGTTAAAATTTTCTAAGTAGCGTCAGTAAACTACGTAATATCGTTTAAAGATTACAAATATCAAGACTTTGAGATACTGTTTTGTTTGTTGACAGCGATATTAGGTTTTTCTCTCTCTCCCCTCTCATCGTTTCCGAAGATTAAGGACTGTTTTTCAAAAAAATTTAAGGTTTTTTTAATCTTCTTTTCCATATAAAGTATTACTGGTAGAGTATTAATCATTGATTTCGCTTTTATTTGATATGTAACATTTTTTTGCATTTTGGCTAGCAGATTTTTTTTTTCTTTTTTTTAATCATTACGTCAACGACTTTGTTTTCCAAACATTGTAGATGTTCTCTTGGGGCTTCAATATATTGCACTGATCATGATTATTCATTATTAGTTACTATAGAGACAGTTGCAAAGGTTCATCTGTAAAATCTCTCAATCACATGTGAAATATTTTAAAAGTAAAAACCTACCATTTTGTCTGAAATTTAAATAAATAATAATTTGTGCTATGCGTTTAAAAAAAAAAACTGCTAACGAATTATATTAAAAGGGAAAAAATAAGGAGAGATGCTAAGCACAATTGGAAGAAATACTACCGCAACTGCTACTAGTACTTTAAATATCTGATTCCTTGGGATTATTTTCATATGAAGAAAAACCAGAAATAAAAGGATTTCGGGTGATATACAATATCGCGATATTCAGGGGGAAGGGAGAATAAAGTGATATTGAAAAGCGTAATTTCGTATGTATTTCAAAAGCTTAGCAATTTTAGAATTTATCAAGTGCACGAAGAAAAAATATTATTTGAGTTTCTTAAGCTATGACTAATTTTCAGTCATTTTCAGATGATAATATTCCAGTTTGAAAAAAAATCTTATAACGTGAAATTTTTGCAAGAATACCACAGATTCGTATAGCAAAGCGTAACTGGTCTTTTAAACCTTTCGCTTGGACTTGCAAAGCATTTTAACCTTTTGATAAAATTAATTATTATTTGCATTAGAAAGTTAAATATACCTACATGTTTTCTGGTAAGGTTTTTTTTTTTTTTTTCATGCATGCATGAAAAACACAAGCAAACATATAACGAGTTAATGTAAGAAAAAACACTGAAGCACTTTAATTAAGTATTCCTCAAGTAATAAATAGAGTATTGTTTTACAACAATGCGGAATATGCTTGGTCTAGGGAACAGTGCAAAAGAAACTTTAGTAAAAACTTCGTTAATTAATTTTCTTGAAGAAATACCCCGGGCGACTATTGATTAGCGTGCTTGAAGTTAAACTTTCTAATTGGAATGAGAAAAATCTTACTCTGTAATTATCCTCTACTCTAACTAAATAATAATAGTTTTAAATAATTAAGGAAGCAAAAAAATATATACTTGGTTCTGAAAAATTTAATAGGTTCTTCAATAAATTCAATTTTTTATTAGTATACATTTTATTTTTTCATATTAGAGTAAAAGCTGAATTACCCTTAAAAGAGTTCAATGGCAATTATTACTTCAAGAGTAAAAAATTTTATTTATCCTTGGTAACTGCAGGCCTTATCATGATAACATCGCGTGGAGTCAGCAGGACCGACTCCTACTCCGGGGAACCCCGAGTTTAAACTTTTGAGTAAGCAAAAAAACTCAATTTGCCGAAAGAAAGTCTAAATTTTGCCGAATGATGACAGTTTTTCCGAATAGAATCCTTAATTTTTTTTGAAAGATAACAACTTTACCAAATCGTCAGGCAAAACTTGCCGAATAAGAACATATTGCTTACGTTCGACGAGCTCGACTGGTAGCGAACGGTTAGTTAATCACGTGACAGCTAATGATCACGTGCTCCAATCAACCAATCAACAGCTTAAAATGGTAACCGGTGAGGTAACCGATAGATGATAGAACGCTGCGGTTTGTAACCGGTTACTTAACGGTCGACCGGTGAGGTTCGTCGAATGTAAGCATTGGGGAGGTCACAGTGACCTCCCGCTACCTCCCATTGGGGCACCCCGATCCTACTTCTGGAGTTATAAAGCATTCAACTTCGACTTTTCCCACAACCAAAACAAATTCATAGCCATTGTCGATGGAAAATGAAAGACTCCTAGAATTTTAAGGCTCCGTCTCAATTACCTCAAAATTATTCCGGCTCAGACTCCACAGAACTATCTGAAATAGAGTACAATTTCATTTTCAGAGAAAGAATCATGAGAATTATATGGCAAGCATGTTATCGAGACCAAAGCCTAATTTAACGTAGTAATAATATTTTAGGCACACGAGAAATTTCCTTTTTCTTTAGATGACTTGTTTACGCAAATGGAAGTAACTTTTTTTGAAGGGGAGTATTGAAAATTCCCTGGTGCATCATTAATATTTCCATTGACTTCATGCTAATAGATGTTCAATGGCATTACATGCCAATGTAAATCATAACCCTAATTAAATTGGACTTCAGAGATTTCTGTAAAGAAAGACGCGGGGTAAATTTTGTAGAAAAATTACGCAGTTTTGGCTATTTTTCTCACGATTTTTTTCTTTTAAACTTCGCAAAAATAAACTGAATAAAGAGGGTTTTTATTTCCTATCTTCCGTTTGATTTTATTTGTTATATATCATGTTATGCCTGCTATATCAAGTTACGAAATTTTGGGATCATAGAGAATTGTTCCATCCCCCACCCTCTCGAAAAAAATAAAATAAAATGAGCTATACCTCTCAGCAATAGTTTGGAAGGAAACTAAAATTATTTGATTTGTTCCTATAGTCTTTTTTTGGTGCCCTAAAGAGCACTCCAAGTATTTTTTTATATTACACTCATTTACATTTGTGATTATCAGTCTGGAGATAAAGACAGGAAAATGAGACAAACCTCGAAAATTAGGAAAAACTGCTACACCACTGAAAACGTCTACATCAAATGAACACTAGTCTACACCTACTGAATCATAATCTACATCAAGAACTGTGTATATAAAATGAACCGCCTACATCAACTAAGTTGTCTACATGAACTAGAATCGCTCAAAAGTGTAAACGAACAATAGTGCAAAGCAAAAATTAAAAAATACATATTTTATGACCGAAATTAAGTCCCAAAACACCAATTCCTAAAGCTTCACATTTTAAAATAAATTTCAATACCAAAGTCACCTTTTGAACCATGGTGTGCTGTCCACATGCTAGTTTTGTAATCTATATATATATAAATGAATGTTTGTCTGTATGTCATCCATGAACTCAAAAACTACCCGGCAGATTTGGCTGAAACTTTCACCGTTTGTTATTTTTGGTACTGGGAATGTTTATAGACCAGTTCGAAAAAAATCCGATCGCTAGTTCCTTTTTTATTCCAATTTAAGTCACAATCCATTGGATAAATATGAATAAAATTATCGGCTGCAGAAATTAATTCGCGTGAAAGATCTCATTGATAAGAAGTTAGCTGTTGCCATTTTCCTTGAGTTTGAACAAATAAATTCTTTCTTTATTGTTTTATGGCTTTTCATGCAACGGGGGGATTTAAAACTTTTTCTATTTGATATTTTTAGCGATTGATTGATCTTGCAAACTGCGTGAGTACAAAATTTGAGTATAGTCACGGCTTCACTTGATACCTGGACCGATTATTATGAAAATTGCTATATATATATGTATTTTTCCACGGAGAAGGTGCATAATATGCTCATTGAAGCCACTCGCCACCAGGTGGCACTTTAGAGTAGCAACTTCTGCTTCGTTCAACCGATTGTCATGAAAATCAGTATAATGATCTTTTTTTTTTTTTTTTTTTTTTTTTTTTTTTTTTTTTTTTTTTTTTTTTTTTTTGGCGTAACAACGCGCGTCGGGTACAGCTAGTTATATGATAAAAAAGTGAATAAATCACAAAAATTATTAAACTTGGCATGTCCTACTAAAGGCCAAAAAAAAACTTTTCGCAAAAAATTTAGCTGCACAGAAAATTATCAAAGCTTAACGAAGGCTCATCTAACTCCCCCCCCCCCCCCATTTTCTCAATACATAACTTCCCATACACATAACCGAAAACCAGTATTTTGTTGTACTGACACAGTGATTTTAAACAAAAAACATCTACCGAATCATTAGTGTGGCGAGGACAAGTTTCCTGTCTTTGCATCCTCAGGATTGGAAAACACTTTTATATCAGTGTAGACAAGTACTCACAGGCTGGTTTCTTTGCATTCAAAAATTTATCGGTAAGGAAAAAACATATACAGAATTCATTTAACCTTTAATTAAAATAATAATATTAATAACAAAAACAATTATTATCATTATAACAATAAATTTTAATAATAACAATAATTATAATTATTATTGATATCGTTTTATAATAACAACAATAATTACTACTACTATTATTATTTTTTCAAAAACAATAATAATAATAATAATAATTTACATAATAATAACAATATTATTTTGTTAATGTAGCACTACGCGGCTAAGAAAAAACATCTTATTGTCAATTGTTGTGTATGGCCCTTTGAATCACTTCCTATCACGTCCAATTTTATTTTATTTTTTAAGTGGCCCAAGACAGTAAAGGAATTCTGTAAATGTGTTTTCTTTACAAACAAAGACTCAAAGCAAAGAAAGCAACGTTTCTGTGCAATTCCAACTTACATTCATAGTTGTAATTTAGATTACAAATGAACATAGATATGCTTATAATCTAACAGTAATGTAAAATTTTGTATTTCTTGGGATGCGCCCCCCTCCTCTGCCCCATCCTCCTCCTCTCTCTTTCTCCAGCCTTACCTCCTTTCCATTGCTTTCCCCTATAACATGTAGTTGAAATGAATAAAATTTTGGACAAGTAGCAAACTTTTGAAAAAAACAAAAATATCGCCATGATCACAACTATCCCAATTATTAGAAAGTACTTGGTTTTACGATTAGAAGATTTATGAAGTAGCAATTAAATGAGTGGTTTTACGTGAGATCCACGAACAATAATAAGAAAGGGAAAAAAAAGAAATTCGGTAAATTATTTTTTTCTTTTAAGCTTCTAGAAGAGTAATACAAAACAAAAATTTTTTTTAAAAAGTTTTATCTGCAATAACAAGCAAAACTAGTTATGTGTGCTATCTGGAAACGTTCTTCTTTATCATCTCGTGCATTATGAATTCTTGGATCTTATATATACCGATCATTTAATCGCTACTTTAAAGATGTGCTATTCGTAAAACCGAGCAGATTCCGATACTTGGGAGTTCCGTGATTTTGTCGATTTTTTCTTCTTTTTTTTCTGATTTTGGTTCAAAAATTTGCTATTTGTTCAAAATTTTATTCATTCCAACTACTCGAGGAAAACAACGGAATGGAGGGAAGGGAAGAGAGAGAGAAGAAGAGAAGGACACAGGCGTATCCCCATAAAAATAAATATATAAATTTTTGTTGCGATACTAAGCACACCTATGTTTTTTTTTTTTTTTTGTAATCTAAATTATATCTGTGAATATAAATTGAAAAGGTACGGAAAGTTGCTTTATTTGCATTGAAACTTTGTCGGTAAAGAAAACGCATTTACAGAATTCATAAAGTGTCCTACGACAATACAAAATAAATAAAATTTGACGTGATGGGATGTGGTCATATTTGAATTCAGTGAGTCAATTTCCATCAAAATCGACAAGAAGCATTTTATTTTTATTTTATTTATTTATTTATTTATTCTTTTTTTTTTTTTTTTTTGGTCAGCGCGGTGTTATTTTTATTTTTTTAGGCCAGTTGAATTCTGTAAATGTGTTTTCTTTACCGACAGAGTTTAAATGCAAAGAAACCAACAACTCTCTCTTTCACTCTATTATTACTTATGTACACTATTATAAAAGTGTTTTCCTTACCAGCAGGTGCACAAAAAAGGAAACTTTTCCTCGCCAGACTAATCATTCGGTATATGTTGTTTATTTAAAATCGCAGTCAGTTAGTACAAGAAAAAGCTCGTCTTAGGATATGTATAAAAGGGAATTATGCTTTTGGAAAACGGCGCTTTCATTATAAAAAGATAGGTGAGTCGTAGTTAAGCTTTGATAATTCTCTGATTTGCCGCATTTTTTGTAGTTTTTTTTACATTTAGTAATACCTACCATGTTTAATTATTTTTGTGATTTATTCATATATTTATTTATTTATTTATTTATTTATTTTACTTATAGAACTTCAAAACTGTAGCTTGTAAAGCCTACAGCATGGTTCAAAAGGTGAACCCGATATTAAAATTCATTTTAAAATGTGAAATTTAAGGAACTGTTATTTTGGAATTAACTATAGCCATAGAATGTGTATTTCATGATTTTCAATTCGTCTTAAAAGTTAGTTTACTTTTTTGAGGGTCTGTTAACTGTTGACATTAACTGAACCATCTACAGTAAAGAGCATAAAAAGGTACTCAGATAGCTTCAATACGTTCTACACAATACAAAACTGTGCAGCTGGCATTTAGGAAAGTTCCAGACCTCCAAAAAAATATCCTCTGCCTCCGGAAAAAAATCCTAGATACTTAATTCATCCTGCATCTTCTAGTACGAAAAAACGTAGCATTTTCTTGTTTTGTTAAATTGTGTACACACATGGAATGTTTAAAAAAACTTTAGTTTTTGCTCTCGATTAACTTGTTTGATGCAAATCAGGAAACAGAACAGAAGTTCACATTAAGTTAAGACTGAAATTAGGCAAGTTAACCATCTGGTTGGTATTTTACAGGGAGAGTCGTACTTACTCACCACTACATACCCTTTTATAAGCAAAATAAAAGAGGGAATCTGAGAGATATCAGAAAATACTCTTTATTGAGAAACAGCTAAGATAGGTAAAAATTCCATGTCAAACTATTTGATAATCCCCAAACAAAAGATCCAGAGAGTCTTATGCTCTACTAGAGAATGAGACTTAGAAATCTTAAATGATGTAAGAAATATTTTTATGTGAACATATGTCTTTTTCGATTTTCAGCCCTTAGAGAACATCTGCGTTTTATTTTCGCTATTGTATATTTTGTGTGTATTTTCATCTCACGTTCGCAAAAAGGGATCAATTTGAATACAAGGCATTTCAGAATCGTTTTGAAAACTATCAAAATCTCATTTTCAATATTACTATGAACTGAATGTATAGTATCGTGTCCTTACATTCAAGGATTAAGGCAGGGTCAGATACAGACTATCACTTTAGGGACGGTCATGCTGAAGAATCGTCCCCCCCCCCCCCATGAAGAAACCTACGATTTTGGGTACGAAAAATTTGTGAAACTGCTTAAGTGTCAATAAGAAGCCCCAAACTGGCCAGGAATAACACACTTTGAAGAGCATAAACGTTACTAATCAGTCAGTTTCAAAAGCAATAAAAAAGTTTTAAAATATTTAAATTTAAAAATGATTTTTGAATTCAAAAGATTACTAAAATCGTTTACATTTTATTGTTGTTGCTGTCGTGTGCCAGCTAGACTGTCAATTTGGGGGGGGGGGGGTGCACTGTTTCACTTTTCCAATTGTACTGCAATTTGGTGTGCAGTCCTTCTACAGTACACACATGCCATACGGACCCGTTTATAGGGTAGGCAACTATTCATAGCACAACACATTCACACAAAGAAAGGACAAGGACAGGAGAGAGAAAGTACGTCCATGCCCGAGCCGGGATTCGAACCCGAACCTTCCTGTCACAGTCAGACTTCTCTGACCATTAGTTTGTACAGTATGTAGACGCATAGTACTGTAGACGGTTTATGGGGGGGAGGGTATGATCCCCGTGACCCTTCCCTTGTATCCGTCGTTGACTTAACAGTTTGACCCTATTTTTTGCTCTTTTTTCCCACGCCTGAGTTTTCATTCTTTAATTCATCTAAAAGTTTTTACTGGTTTATTTTCAAGCTCTATTCCCATATTCATTCCCACATTCAACATCCTATAAATGTAGATTTGTAAACACCTGTGAAGAACAGGAAACGAAAAATGCTTCTTCTATACATATTCATAAGGATAAAGACATCTTCAAGTACAATCAATTTGGAACAACCAATTTGTAACGAACAAGGTTGAGTTTGAGTGTCTTAGAACCAAGAAGCAATGGACTTCAGCACTTAAAAGTTTTAAAGCGTTTACATATCGTCGCCTCAGAGCAACAGTAGGATGGATATCTTAGTGTTATTCCTGGGATTAGATGTCTTAGTGTTGCTCTGAGGCGAAGATATATGATTTTATATGCAAATGTATATCTGCCTTATCTGTGTCTCTTACGATGCTGTTTCGGTTGTATTGATATAAATAAATAGCACAAAGTATTTGAAAATTTAATTTGATAAATTTTGTGTAGTGAAGAAAAAATATAATGCTGGGATTTAAACCCCACCTCACTTACGTTACACAAAATATCAACTCTCCAGTTAAAGCTTAAACTTAAAGAATTTAAATTAAGACTTGACCTCAAAAGTTTTGCAGTTTTGCAAAACTATTTTTTGTTGTATTTTAATGAAATCCTGATTAGTCTGTATATAGATCAAAAAATTGAACTTCGACTAATTAATTTCTGTCATTTTTCTTTTGCTATGCAAACATAATGAATAAAATGATATCGAAAAGTGAAAACGTTCCTTCAAAACTTTGCACGATTGGTTTCGAAAATATCAGAAAAGCTTACAATGTTATAGAAAAGGTGACTTTTACATGACTGTTGGGCCTCAGTATTTTTGTACTGAAAGTAAGAATGACCTTCCAGATTAAGGGGGAAAAAACCATTTCCATTGAAAAATTCTGCTACAACTTTTTTGTCTGGCCGAGAATTTATCAATGTGGCGATAGACCACTTTTCTTAGGAAAAGGCGTTTATTAGGAAGCAAAGAAGTTTAAAATCAATTATTATCAAGCAAAACGTGACTATTTTCTCGAAAATGTCTCGGAATCTCGCTATGTCAACCATCCACCAGCAAGTGTTCCATATAGAAACTCTGACTGGTGCGAAATATTAGGATCGTCATGACAACTTTGATTTTTATGTCCGCCTATATGCTGGTGCAATTGGTGATGATTTTATTCCAATGGATGGTAGTGCCAAACTGCAGTTGTTGAGGGCTTTCTTGAGGGGCATGGTTTGACGAGAACGGCATAACCACATGATCTCCAGACCTAAATCCGATAGAATCTCTTTGGAACCATCTTGACAAACTGGTTGCTGCTTTAAGTTGTTCTCAAGAGTTGTTACATGAGCTGGAACAATGCTTACCCCGTGTCTTGTCTCCTCTTTCCATTTTGGGATTCTACAACTTAATTGACAGCATGAATAGTCTGCCGTCATCATCAAAAATGGCTCGACAGGCCGTTGTGGGCCTTGGCTTTCTTTAGGAGATCGCACCAGGCTGTCCTCCTCTTTGCTGTTGACCTGCAGCTATTGATTTCAATGATGTCAAAATCAGTATCCACACAGTCGACCCATCTCTTTTTTTTTTTCTACCCCTTGGTCGCTATCCAAAAAGGACTGCATTGAAGATCTTCATGCTTCATTTTTCATTCTCAAAAGACGACCAGCGCATCTCATTTTGTATAGTCTACCACAAATGTATTTAAGTTTGAGGAGGACAAATTCCTCAATAAACCCTTTTTGTACCGTTCCTATGACATTTTAACACATAAAACGACGTACTGTTTTCCTCAAAGATATACTTTTCTGCCAAGAGTTGCTATTCCTGTTTTTTTTTTTTATCAACCCTTGCGCACATTTCTGTAGTTCATTCAATAAATAACCGTTTGATGAACATTTTCTCCAATTTTTGTGTTTGTACATTCATTCATTTGCAAATTATAAGCAAATAACAAGATGTAGCTTAACTTTTGGAGAGTAGTGTACATTATATAAAGCAGTGAGAAGCAAAGGGACGCAAGTGGCAAAATTAAAAATTTGGAGATAACCAGTACAACTAGTAGGGAACCTTGCGGCAAGACATAGTATCCGTAGCCCTGGTAGGTGCTGCTGTACAGCATGGTTTGGAAAAAAATCAATAAAAACCTACCTAGGATATCTTTGTACGCTTTTTGCTAAAAACTTGAAAATGTCCACTTGCATCCCTTTGCTTCTCACTGCCTCATATAATCTTAATTTTGCACATATAAACTGTGTTATTGTCTTAAAATTTTCTGCGTTATTCACCATCACAATGTGTGCAAGATATTGTTACAAATTCTGTAAATAGTAATTATTGTAGTAACGTAACCTGTAAATAGTTTCCCGTAATGAATATACAGTCCCTATACATTCGGTTGAAGTATACGATCCCCTATTTTTCATTGATAAAATTTATGAATGAAAGAAATAAGAAAGTGTAGAACGGTGTAGCATTTTCTAGAATAGTTGAGAGGTCTCTTTCAGTGTGTATAAAAGCCGTTACGCAGGATAAAAAGTCGGTTTCGACTGAGAATTTGTACTGAGAGTGTATTAGCTCTGTTTATTGCGAGGCCTTTCGCTGTGTTGTTTTTCGTATTTGGAAGTAAATACGCGTGTAACTGTTGAGTTTACGGTGTTGTGTGATATTTGCTTAATTGCTGATGATTAATTTAGCAGTTGTTAACGATCTCTACTGTACATAGTGTAAATAAAGTTCCTGTATTTTTCTCACGAACTGTGTCGTCCTTTCAAGAAAGTGGAAGTCGCACCGAATCCGTTACAATATTCTGGAACAATTCTTATGTTGTGCAAAACCTCTATTTATCTATTTTTTTTTATTTTAGATACAACTCAAAAGGAGTAACCTAAGTTTTCAAAACGGGTCACATAGAGAAATGCATGTTTACAAGACACAATTCAACTAAAATTAATTTTCTCTGAACTATTATTGAAATTTCGCACGAAATCACATGCACAAAAATATCGCAGAAAAACACATTAACGGATCCTTTATTCGCAGATCATTATCAAAGTGCTTTGAAAATTCTCGTGCATGTCTGAAAAATATCAATAATCCTTGACCCCAATCCTTTTGTTGCATCTTTGGAATAAAAAGCACGGAATTTTACTGGAAAACAAAGTTAATTATTTGTAATGGACTGTTCGTGATTATAATACATATAAAACAAAGCATCATAAATCATTCCTATGCTATTGCGTGCATTTTTCAGATTACTATTAATGGCATTAAAGTAGAGAATCGGTCTTAATCGTATTTTGGTAATATACCATCTTTTTACTTTACACCGCCCTCATTTCGCTAAATTTTTCAGTTTAAGCATTTAAACAGTGTTTATTCAGTCAATATTTTGTTGTTGTTTGTTTTATTTATACCATCAGAATGCACATCATTCGCTTTTAACGAGGAGATTTATGAGACAATACGCTAACAGTCATTCACAATAATTGTTTTTTTTTGGTGCGCTTGTGCTGTGGGCAATACATATGCATCAAAAATTCAAAAATGAAATTCTATCGACAAAACTAAGAAATACAGAAACACAGTCAGACGCAATTAAAAGTCGAAAGTGAGAAGGCCGAAAAATTCCATTAGTGGTAACCTATTTAAACAATTCGTATCTTTGAAAGTTAAGCTGTTGATAGTAGAATAAAATTTGCTCTACATTTAAATCCGATTTTCATTGCGAAAGCACATAGGGAACTAAACGTGTGTGTGTACTACAGTGAACCTAATCACTAAAATTATTTATAAAATCGCATGATAAAGTACTGTTCAAAATCACATCAGTTTTAGTCTGTAGTGAAGTTAAGAAAATGTATTTAGGGGAAATCCCCCTTTGTGCTTTCGGGGACTCACCAAAAGAAAAGGTGATTTGAAATCAACAAAAATTAGATATGTATTATTTTTACAATAAAAAAATTGGGTGACTACTTCAGCAAAGCCACCGCCCCCCCCCCCCCCAAACTACAGCACTTGTTTCAGTATAAAAATCCCAAATCCATATTTCTTGAAAAAAGCTATACTTTATCTCTTCTGCTATTCGTCCCACAGTTAGTGTATTGGCATTTTCGATAGCTTTTAAAAACACAAAAATCTAAAATAAAACTTGTAACAAGTCTTTTGCCGTCAATCACATTTCTCTGATTCTTCTAAATGATATCAAACTTTCATTTCTTATTATTTCTGCGGCCAATTGTAGCTCAGCAAATGCTAAAACCTGATTGGTTTTTGAGCCGTCACTCAAGTACGCACTTACAATATTTTTTCTCTTCTTTGTTAAACAGACAAAGGGGGCGATTGCCCTTTAAACCAGTTTGCATACTCTAGTCATTTTATTTGCTCCCATCAAAAATGTTTATAATTTGACAGTAAACTTAGCCTCTTGTTTTTCCTGTCCCTTCATGCGTTTTCCGTTTCGGCAGAAAAAAAGAAAATAACATAAAGCAAATTAAATCGACATCAAATTAGCATAACAACGTAACAATGCTTGGTAATTTCTTGGTAAATTTTGTTAATAGTCAAACTCACTGTTTCTTGCACACTAAAACACTTCATGAAAGCAACAATTCCAACATAAAACAGTATACATGTTGTAATGACCAGGGCCACAGAGAGCCAAGGTGGGACCATAGTCAGTTTTCTCGCCACCCCCCAACCCCCTCTAAAAAAAAGTAATAAAAGAAAAAAAGATAAGGAAAAAAAAGCACTGAGTTTGCAAAAATGAGTACATTTATGTTTTCAATTTTCTTGAAACCTTTTGTTTCAAATATGAGTACCCATGCTTTCAAATAGTGTGCTGAATTATTTCATACTCAAAAATGAGTACATTATACTCAGTTTTGTAATTATTACATATTCGAAAATGAGCACAAATACCTCAAAAATGAGCACACACGTTGATTTAAGTACTTTGTGAGTATTTGAATGTTTCAAACTTGAATATCACGTAGTCGGAGCCATTTTGACCCGCGATATGCTCGAATCTGAGTACTTTTTCGTCATTTTTGAAATTGTTGTTTTTAGAGTAAAGAAAGAACGAAAAAAAAAAGAAAGAAAAAAATTGAAAACTGTTAAGTACTAGAAAACAATTAACTCTATTTGGTACCACAACAGTTAATATTAAAAGAATAATCTTACTTGACCTTTGCGTTTTCGTTTTTTCAGTTTTTCCCCCTTTTCTTTCTTCTTTTCTGTGTTTACTTTCTTTTTTCTTTCTTTCTTTTCTTTTCTCTTTTACGCATGTGTAGCCAGGCCCCCTCCAAGACCCGAGTCCCTAGTTTTCGACTAGGCTGACATGGCCTCTCGTCGGGCCTGATAATGACTTAAACAAAAGTAAGAGCAAAAAAGACAAGTGTACAAAATATTTTCTGTCAAAGGATAAAAAGGATCCCTTTGTAAGAAAGATAACTTCCAACATTCAGTAGTTTCTAACCATTTGGTTCTCATACTTTTACTTATTGTACAAATAAACGTCAGAAAAAATAAATGTTTTTTGATGAGAGAAAAGTTCCGAAATTTTTTAGAAAATGATTTTTCCCCTCCAGTTATTAATATTTTTTATGACTGTTTAAAACTTTCTTCAATAAAAACTACGTTATGAAGTGATTCGTTGTCTTTAGACTATTACAATTATAAAAAATGTAGAAGTGCTTAAAACAACTGTCTACCAGCTCTTAAATCTAAAACGTTAAGCTCTTAGCTTTTCAATTTTTATATTTGCAAAAATTTATCCATTTGCATTTCGAAAAACTGATTGAATATTTTCAAGGATATGAGAATTCATAAATTTTAATAATCTGTTATTTCGAGATGATATTGGGCAAATATTTTCATATTATCGTCTCTGAGAAATATATAAAAATTCAGCTCATTTAACTGTAATCCTTAAATAAGTTTTAGTGTAAAAAAATGAAAATGCATTCGATAAAAGCATTCTATTTTACCCGCCAGCTCGAAGCAGGTGTTGAGAAATATGTTTTACAGAAATAAATATAAAATTAATCTTAAAACGAAATGTAGTGTCATAAACTTAGTTTTAAATATTTTTAACAAGGTATGAAAAATTAAATCATTAAAGAAATATGCATTGCAATTTTTAAAAAATGCCTTCTAAACAAGAAGAATTTCTAAGCAATTACAGGACAGTAAAACTAAGGGTCGGACCCCAAGATGAAAAAAAGTTTAAACCTGTTGAAAATTGTTCATTACCCTCCCCATAAAAACGAGTAAAAAGTCCCAACCTATTGTATGTCGGGTTTGGAATGGGGGGCACCTAAAAATTGCTCTTTTGAGTATTTTTTCAGAATTTTTAGATTACATTTCAAGTGAGAATATTATTTTAGGTAAATTTTAAAAGCATTAAATTATGGGTGTTTACCCCCCCCCCCAAAAGGGATGGAGAAACCCTCTAATGCTAAAAAGCCGCCTCCCCCTGAAAAATGCAACAATACCCCTAAAAACACCCCCATTCCCTTTAAATTTCAAGTGGAAATATTATTTCATGCAAAATTAAAGAACATTAAATCAGGCGTGTCCATCCTCCAAGAGCAATGGCAAGCCTCATTTCCTCCCAATTCTACGGAGCCTCTGCCCCCAAGAAACGAACCCCCCCCCCCCCACACACACACTATTTCAATTGGGAATACAATTTCATGCAAAATTTAAATGCATTAAATCGGGGATGTCCATCCCACAAAAATGATGGCTCGCCTCCCAAAACAAAATAATACATCAAAGAATCCCCCTCCTCCCTCTTTTAGCACTCTTGATCAAGTGGTCAGAAAAGGTGCGCTGAACTGTTCCATCTCCTACTAATTTGGAGATGTTTTGCCGCAAAACATCTCCAAATCTTCACAATTCCGCAAAATATCGGCAAGAACATGACGCGGAATTCAGCTATGTTACGATATGGATAGTGTTCTGCCAATGTTTATGATTCTTAAAACTTTAAGAGTAAATGTGTGTAACAAACATTTAACCATAGCTGAAACACATTGTTGGAAAAAAAAAAGGTTATGCACCAATTTCTTACCACTCTGTACAGAGTATAAAATCAGAAGAGATTTTTAATATACGTGACTTTTTTTTAATATAATTTTTACATTTGAAGGGGTATGTGACACTGTTTGTTTCAGCTCGAAAAAATATATGACATACTTTTTAAGAAAATGGAAACATTAAATAAAACGTTCATGATATGACTTAAGTGAACGCAAATTCGGCAATGACATTTGTCATAGCATACAATCAAGGCTCAGTGATTAAACCATATGGTGTGCATCCGGCCGCATCGAATAGGTACTTAATATTAAACAAGTTTTTAACTTTCATTATCAAATTATACGTTAAATTCTCGCCATGTACGAAGAATCGTTTAACCTTGGCCTGAATTCGTTTTCTGTGTTCTTCGAATACAAAAACGTGAACAACAGTGAGGAATACAAACTAAGTTTCTTTTGAGCTTCTTTTTTGATATCAGAGCGCATTCATTTATCATAAGGTTCCTACACTAATACAAAATACTGTATTTTATAAAGCTGTTTGGTTTTGTTAGAATGCTCCTAATGTTTTGGACCGTTGCTATGCAGGATGTTTTTTAAGCAGTCAAATCTAATTGCAAGTATATATATCTTTTAGTTACTAAGTATTAGCGTGACGCTAAAAGCAACGTCTTTATGTACGGGGGTTGCTACAGTGGAGTGTCATGGGGGTCATGACTCTCCTAAACCGTCGACACTATTATACATTAACATTGTGCTCAAAGAATTCATGAATAAATGTAAACAATTGCAGATTTTTTTTTTAAATTCATTAAAAAATTAAAATGTAAACATTTTAAATGCTACTTATTTTCATTGCTTATGAAATTAACTTGTGACATTTATGCTTGACCTTATTACTTGCCAATTTTGTGCTTTTTATTGACACCCAAGCAGTTTCAGACATTTTTCGCACCCAAAACCGTAGGTTAGTTAGTAGCGGGGGGAGGGGGGGGTCATTCCTCACCATGACCCCACCCCCTGAAATGGTAGTCTGTATCGTCCCTTGTTTATATGTACTTGAAACTGTAACACATTGAAAGTATTCTTTTCATTTTATTTATGGTAAGGGTAGTTGGCGTGAAAAGAAATACGACTTAAGTGAAAAAACAATTTAGTGCCACACTTGTGGAAATTTTTGGAACTAAAAAGTTGTTGGACGAAGAGTAGTCAACATAGAAGAAATTCTCCGTGCGTTACTAAACAATTCTGTGGGCGACATCATGGTTTGAAAATCACATTGTGAAAAAAGTTGTTTAAAATTTAGTAATGTCACATTTTCCTCTCCAGTAGATCTACAGATGTGAAGTAATTGACTTCAACTAGTTTTTCTTGTCATGTAGATGATTACTAAAAATAAATAATTATTTTCGAATTTCACCTCCTCGGTATTTTTTTTTTTAATTTAATTCGTTTTTTTTTTTAATGTGAAATTTATGATTTTCCTTGTACCTCATATTTACTGTACTCCAGAGTAAATGAAAACAATTAAGTTTTTCGTTATTCTTATTGTTTTAGAAAATAATAATGATGTTATTAACACTTTTGTGTGAATTTAACACGAATCCAGAGCATGGTTAAATTATTTGTATGATTTTTCTTTTAAAATTATTTTGGATTACATTTAGAGGATTTAGAGGGTTGCATACGACTTACCGGCTACTGATTGAATATCACTAATGCAGAACTTCTAAAGCTTATATAAACTGATTGTGTACAAGGCGATTATCTACCTACATCAACCTCATGAAAAACAAATGAGGAGTTTCCAGTTGTCCCATAGACTCTGAGGTATAAAGAAACATGCTGGGGTAAATGTAAGCATGATTTTATTTCTCTAACAAAGCAGTCATAAAGTCCAACTTTTCATACCCAGTTACTCTCAGAGAATGTCTTGGACATATTACCAAAAACTTTATGGCTCAGTTCTTTCAAATAAAATTTAGAAATCTAAAACTTAAACGCTGAAATTATGTTTTCTTTTGTCCAGTTACGTCCATCCCTTGGCCAGGGTTAATGATGCACCCCCTCAAATGTTTTGGAGTACCCACGCAAAATGAGAGCCCCAGCAATCAGAAAAATACCCCTTAAACCCCCTTCTCCCCCCAAAAAATGTCATTGTCTACGCCATGGAACCTGCCCCCCGTCTGCACATTGCATCACCCCAACTGATTCTACTTTTACATGTACGCCTCTATCAGGACTAATGTAAATGTTTCACTAGTTTAATTAGCTCTTCATTGTTGAAAGTCTTGCATGTTTACTATAGGCATCGCGCCGGAGAAAATTCCCTTCTTTTTCTACCTCATATCCAAATTGTGGCAATGAAACCTAATGTTTTCTTTAAAAAAAAAGAAAAAGCATAAGATTAATAAAGATTTTCATAAGAATATATAAATATATATATTTAATTTATGGAGTTAGTGGAATGTAATTTTTCATAAATAAATCTATTTTTCTTAATGGTCAGGCAAGTAGTTTCATTTTGTTTTAAGATAACTAAATATTTTGAAGTATTTTAGTGAATGATTGGAAAAAAGAGTTACCACATTTTTGTTAACTTAGGTTACATTTCTATTAGGTTATTTATTATTTATTTTTCTTTTATCGATACTTGTTAAATAAAATTTTAGGACGCACATTTTTTACTTCCTTTTGCAAAAAAGGAGGTATTGTATTCGCGAAAAAATTTTCACTCAAAAATCGGAATTAATTTCCCTTTTGCTCGCCCCCTAATGAATGTTGAATTTTTTTGTGACCACATGTGGATATATGCCTAAGAACGCAGGGACACCCGAAGTACCATTTTGACGATCCCCGAGTTAATTACAACGAGTTTTCTCTTGACGTTTGTATGTACGTAAGTGCGTATGTGCGCATGTGTTTATGTCCGTATGCACCTCGCATTTATCAAAAACGGAATGTCCTAGAAAGTCGAAATTCGGTACGTAGACTCTTATTGGGGTATTAGTTGTGCACCTTCCCTTTTGGTTGCATTCAGATGTTCGTAAGGGGGTCTTTAACACCTTCTTGGGGAAAAATCAATGCCAATTTCAATGCAAACTCAAGTGCTGTTATAATTTTGCAAAGACTTGGCAATAAATCGCCAAACTTTTGGACGCCAAGTTTTGTCGCCAACTTGGCAACAAATTTGGCCTGGTTATTTTATTTATTTTTTTTATTTGGTTTTAATTTGGCCATATTTTGAGAGTTAACAATTGAATCACCTTAAAACTGCCAATATTGGGAAAATTTATCTGTATAAAACGTTTTCTTTGCTTCGATTCGCAACAAACTTGGGGTGAAAACATTTAAAGTGTTTCTGTGCTTACTCCGAGGCACTATTATCATTAAATTGGAGTAAAAGGAAGTCATGTGATGCACACATCAGCTCGGTTTAATTGTAATGAAATTATCAGAAAATCAAAATTTGGAATACGATTGCTTGAAAATTTAGTTATAAATGACATGTTGTTAATAATCTCATAAAACAAAATAGCAGAATAATCCCTAGAATTTACTTTAGATTATATCGTGGCTGAAGCATTCAAAACAAAAACTTTATTCATTTATCTTGCATTCAGCATCGAGAGAGCAGATCATCAAGACCCGATGTAAAATCTTTAAATTGTTTTAAAATACTCCCATTTCGCATCATTAACTACGAAGCCCAAACAAGAAAAAAAACACACCAACGAATCCCAAAAGTACTAAATTAGAGGCAGGTTGCATTATATATCGGATTCCTTTTCCTAATGGAATTTCAACTAAATTGAACCTATTTGCAAAACTATCATTACAGCCTCCGTATTGTTCGAACGTGTTCTTGAGACAAAGCAAAATGATAATGAGTGCAACATACAAACATACGTGTTTCTGCGATAATTAAGAAGCCATTTGCCGTATAATGAGTCCCCACTGAAAAATTAAAGAAATCGGTACGAACAGCGAATGATTGTAAAATGATCATTTTGTTTATCAATTATTTTCTGTAAATCATTAAGGGTACTTAAGATTTTTCAGAAAGAGCTTAAATTACTTTAAACATTAGAGCAGAATAGAACCAAATTTTGATATACTCACGACTATTACCTTTTGAATAATGTATTATGGCCAACAAATTCTCATTTCTTCGTAAATTAGGTTTGAATTAGTTCACATCTTATTAATTAAATCACAACTTATATCATTAGGATGAACTTTTTACTGCATTAACTATACTAATTTGAAGCAGAAGTACTATGGTATCTGTATTATCAGCCACGTGGTGAGATGGGCGTCATTAAGTTTTTCCGATTTTGTTCCTTTTATTTACCAAACTTTTTCTTCCATAAAATCCATAAAATCCTTGACTCCATATCATATCGTATCACACTCCTGGCTCCCCCGCACCTGCAGTGCTGTAAAAAAAAATTGCATCACCCTCGCACTTTCACAACAATGGGATTATGTGAGAAGTTTTGGTCGACCGATTAACGATGAACGTATGTCAAATTCTGCAAAACTTATGAAATAAACATTTAACAGCAGGAATCCGATTATTCTTTACGTAGATCGGGGCTGTTTCCGGGCAAAGACAAACTGCTGACCCCATGCTCATTTTTCCATTCCTGAACCTGCGCGTGAGTTTAGAGAAAAAAAAAATACTGAAGCCCATGTCAATTTAAGTCTAATGGCAGGATAAAGGTTTATAAATTGTTACTTAGCAGTTTTGTCATATGGCACGGAGCAGAATCATCCTGGAAAATGACGTTTGGAACTGAAGTAAAGTGATCCTGGATAGTAGGCAGCAACAGCACCTGATTACTGAATAGGCCAACTAGGCCGTGGCCTAGGGCCCCGATATTTAGGGGCCCCCAAATGGCTAAAATTACCTTAGTCTATGACTAAAATTGTTAAAGTCAATGTCTACTGTTATAAAATTTGAATACAAGGGGCCCAAAAAAAGTATTTGGCCTTGGGCCGCTACATATCTTAATCGGGCCCTGGGAAGCAATTTCTATTCCAAAATGCCAATGTACACCTGAGCGTTTTCTGTACCTTGCACAAAGTGAAGCCCACCAATTCCTTGATCAGAAATACATCCCCGATCAGAAATACATCCCCAAATCATCTGGGATACGGGATGCTTGACTGTATGTTGAATGCAGTCGGCATGATATTCCTCTCCTTTGCGGCGCTGGTGATGCAATTTTTTTACCACCACTGTACCACTGTTTGAGGCAGTGAGAAACAAAGTGATGTAAGGGAAATTTTTATAGTTTCGAGTAAAACGCGTTTAAAGTTCAGATCCTAGGCAGGCTTTCATTGGAATTATTTTTCTAAATCATGCTATACAGCAGCACCCACCGGAGCTGCTAGCACCATTAGGGTGGTTCTTTTTTGAGCAATCACGATTGCTTATTGTTCTCGTTTGACCCTTTTGATGTGCTATGATCTTATTTCCCCCCAACAGCACCACCGTCGGTCGGCCGCCCACTATGCTGCTCCTCAAGCGAAAGCCGTCTCCAGGTTGCGTCACGTACTTGCCTACCTTTACACAAACACATACACACACACACACACACACAAACACATACACACACACAAACACATACACATACCCCCCACACAAACACACATACACAGAAACACATGCCTACACACACATACACATACCCCCACATACAAACATACCCCCCCCCCCCGCCCACACACACACACTAACACACACGCCTACATACACACACTCGTGATTGCGAAAAACATAATTTGAATTCAAGATTTCAAGATGTTAAAATACAAATTAATTTTTATTTATTTTTACAGCTAGAGTCCAGGACACCCCCTAATTTTTTAGACTTCCTAATAGTATTATGCTGTAAAAGTTTTAGCGTCTTACTCAAATTTTAAGACGGTGCTCAATGACCACTTAATTCAACATTAGCCATAGCATAGAAAATGTCACAAATTAAGAAACATTTAATTTCCCTTGCTGTTTTTTGTAAATAATTATTTTATTGCAATGTATATGCATAATACTCGTGTATATTATAATAGGTAGCGTTGTTTTTTCAGTTCAATGTAATTTTAACCCTTCCCCTCTCAATGCTGATGAAGTTTGTGGGAGGGGGTTGAGCACCTTCTTTTAGTTGAAATAGGAAGCTAAAATTCTTCCAGGATATTGCTATCCACAAGTCTAAAAATATTGAGGGGTATCTCCTGGTATTTCCTGTAATAAAAGTTTCTCCTGGTATCTAGGAGAAACTTTTTTTACATGTATTTTTAACCACCCCAAGCACTATACCTTACCCTAAAACACAGGAGAAGTTCTCCTACCATTTGTACTGATTGTCTCCAAATTTTTTATTTTGGCACCTGGATCCCTCTGCTTCTCACTGCCTCATTTTTTCTTTAACCAGTATGATAGGACCCTGAAAACAGCTCTACTTTCGATACAGATCAGAAATCGAGCAACTCCTGGTTCAGAACCCTCAGAGGTATTGATTCACTCGGAGAACTTTGTGACCACGGCATATTTAATATGCCCCAGTCAACATCAACGAGGATGAAGAATCTTCGATCGGATGGCATCAACCCTTCTGTTACGAGTCTGACAGCTTACTGATCAGGCCACCACAGCCTCGACTCCATGCTTCAGTTTCATGTTTCAGCTGTGTGACGAAGAAGCATGAGGAGAAGAAATTGCAAACTAAATTTCACCAACACATGATACTCTTTGCCGTTGAACACGCGGGTCTTCGCCAGTGACCTATTTGTCAGAAAAGCAAGCAAATAAAGGAAAAATAAACGGTGTTAATCTTATGACAGCGAGGTGCCTTACACCCCAGAAGAATTAAGCTTTTGCATTTAAACTTTTTGTAATGTATTTAACATACAATCGAGTCCCGACTAATGCGAGGGATGCGTTCCAAGACTCCTCGCGTAAGTCGAAATTTCGCGTTGTGAAAAAATATATGTATACAAATTTTTTAGAAGCATACCAAATTCTTATAGACATTTCTAAACACCCTTAAAACTGCTTTAAAGCATTCCTCAACCATATACTACAGTTTCTTTCACGAAGAACTGAACTTTTACTACATTAAAAAATAAATAAAAACTGTTTTATTCAACATGAAATAGTTTAAGATGCACAAAGTGAATAATCAACGGGAGGGAAAGATATAAAATAAAACAACACGGTACGTACAGTATGTAACAATAAAAAGATGCTGCACTGTACGGTAGATACAGTAACAATATTTATGAGTTAAAAAATGAAGATAATGATAATTTATGCTCCGTAATCAGATCGTTATTCTTATCTAATACATTTTTAAATACGGTTGCTTCGCCTTTTCTATTATAACGTTTCAATTTATGGCAACAGCCCCTCTTCCTGAACTCTTTAATCCACAATACAAGAGCAGCTTCCATTTTCATTATATTTACTTTGACTAGCCGCTCTGCAAGCTTCAATACTGAAACTAAGGTCTGAACTTTTACGGAAATATATTTTTTTTGATTTTTAGTTGTACATATGGAAGATTTACTCATACTTATTGTCGCGCTACCGTCGACGTTTAATAGTTGTTCAAGCATATCGAGAAACTTAGTCTTTATTTTTAGTCAGAATCTTTCTTTTTCTTCCCATCCTCACAAACTACAGATGAAGGTGCCATTATATTTCATCAACTTTAATATTTGAATAAAAAAAATAAATAAATGAAAGATGCTGAGTGGCTATTTAATGCACTAACAACGCGATGCGTAGAGTAATTTAGTGTGGGAACTTTCGCTGTTAGTGTTGCTTAATGTATGTAAAAACACTCACAAAATCAACATTTAGCAACCAATAACGAAGCTGATACTTCCATCCAAAAAAATTCGTGTTCTGGACGAAACATTCGCTTTAGCTCTAAAATTCGTTACTAGTGAAAGTTTTGCGTAATAGCCATTTCGCGTAAGTCGAATCGCGTCGTAGCAGGAGTCTACTGTATAATGGTTTTATAGGTATGCGTATGTCGCTTGCGTTACTGTTTCAGCTGTATTTATATAACAAATAATACAAATACCTTCGTAGTGCCCAACCTTCGCAGCTCAATTGAGTGCTTGATTAGGAAATAACCTAAAGAATATGACATATATTATCTCCTTTAGTACTCCAAACTGTATCATCAAAATGACTTCAATATCTTAACTTTTTTTCTTAACATGATACGATTATTTCTTGTTGTTTTTTTTCTTTTAATTATTATTTTATTTTCAAATCATATTATCAATTGACAAACTGCCTTGACAGGCAGTTAACACTATACATTAATATCTACACGATTCGTCCATTTCAAAATTACTTTGCCTCGAGTAGATGAGAGATACTAACAATTTTATTGAAAATAATTTGTGTGTATTTATTTTTTTCTTTCTGAATTAGTGCCCACAAACATCGTTCTCATAAACTAAAGGGAAATCAACAATAAGATGTGAAAAGCTTTATCGTCTTCAAAATAATAATAATAATAATATTCATAAAAAAATTAATAATACTAGTAATAAAAAGTCATAAGATGCGAAAAGGTTTTTCGAATACAAAATAAGTAGTGACCCAATGAAATGATTAAGAAAAGAACCAACAAGATGCGATAAGATTTATCGTCTGCAAAAATAAATAAATGAATAATTAAGCATTGTTGAATTTTATCAAACACGCAGCAATGGATTCCGTAAATGGCTGTCTACCAAGCACAATGGCAATAGATTGAGAAACTTCAAGGGACGGCAAGCTGAAATCAATGATCAATATTAATTTTTAAAATATACCTAATAAAATACGAATACAAGTAAACATTTTACAATTAGAAATTATTTGAAATTCGTTTTAGGCACAATTTCAAAGCTGTAGCCGTCTAGTACGAAGCATCATTAAGCCTTGCCCTGCATTCTTTTACTGTATCCATGGAACATTAATTATGCTTAGGGCAGCGATCCTATATAAATTATTTGTAATGAAGTTCCTGATTACATGCGAGGCAAAGAGTAGGAGTTCATTATTCAAGAAACTCTATTTAATATTTTTATAAAAGAGATGGGAGTCTGTTTTTAATGGATATAATATTCAAATTTGCGATACATTATCTTTTCGCAATTAGTAGGAAAAAGAGTCAGCAAATAAATTTTAATGGGATATTAATATCCATGTTATCTTCGTAAGATTACTGATTTATAAATGGCTAAATGTGCTGGAAGCACTTCAATTTATTTCCAGCGCTGTTGAAGGAATTTTGTCAATTTTGTTTGTAGAAAAGGGAAGAAATTTCATTAAAGATTTTACTTCCTGTATTGTGATCTCTAAATATTTTCACGTAAATTTCGGCCTGAATTTCTATGATACTGTCTGACCATGGATTGTATGGAAAGGGAAACATCCGGCTTACTGGCGGAAATGGACGTATCTATCAGTTAATAGGGATGTCAGAGTTTGCAGATGTATCTTTGCAAACTATCTTTGCTGATGCTATTGCTTTATTTGTTCGTTTAATTATTATTTATTTCATCAGATGGGAGAGGCTTATTTTGATTTTAGACATTAGCTCAAAATGCAAAAAAGGCGTATTTGACATAATTTGAATTCCTAAGTAATTCAGAGAATATTGATCAGATTCTAGAGAATCGATGTTGGCATAACGGAAAAGTAGTCTCCTTCAGTTCTGGACAGAACCTGTTTACAACTGTTAAAAATGCTTGTATTTGTAACATTTAATATGGGTATAAGAAATTCATGTGGTAAACACATAAGGATTTTTGGAAAATGGGTGACTAAAACATTTACTAGCAAGAATAAAAAGCATGAGTCGTATTTTATGCACTAGTACAAAGTAGAAAAATCTGATAGAGTGCGGTATTCTTAGTAGCAACGAAGTTAGAATATGACGCCAAATACCTTCAGAAGAAGATTATCTCAGAGGGTTTAAGTTATTTTTCGAACGTTTCAGAAAATCTTAAGTGTTTTCTAAAGAATCTCCAAGATAACTTTTATCCCATAATCCCCTAAGGTTGCACCAAAAAAGTTGGAAAATATCAGCAGTAGAATCAAACTTATAAAGCTGCTCAACTGTATTGAATGCGAACAAAAGGGGTTTTTCTTTTTTTTCCCCTATAACTGGTGTTTAAAGCAAGTCCATCTTTTCGATCAAAAGTTTGGAAAATAGCATATTTCTCTAAAGTGTTAATGTTTTTGAACTGTTCAATCAAGTTAAAAAAAAATAAAGAACAATTTCTTTATTATTAAAAAGTTCTAAGAAAAGTTTTTCGGCTAAAAAAAAAAGCAGCAACCGATCGACCGACATTTATTTTTAATCTCAAAATTTAATTCACATTTTGCCCCTATTTGCCTTTTAATTTAATATGATATATTATTTAAACAATGAATATTTACGTTAACATATTTTGAGACGGGAAATTCTAACCACTTCAATATTTTTATTAGTATTATGACGTTTTTTGAAGAAATAAACAGAAAAGGATTTATTTTCCTTATATACACTTTTCAGCTATGTGTTTGAGTCAGGCCCGGATCTATAAACTTTTGGCCCCCTGCAACAAAATCTGTTGCGCCCCTCCCCAGAGGCCAGCAGTGTATATTTGTAACGCTAATAAATCTTAGTGTTTGGGGTTTTTTCTTTTTTTTTTTTTTTTTTTTTCAATTTTTTGGGCCGTTGGGCCCTTTAAGGAAATGACTCCCCCCCCTCCCGCCGCAGTGCGGGGCCTGCGGATACGCAGATCCGGCCTGACTCGAGTAAATGCAAACGAAACAAGATTAATGCTATGTCTCATTTGCACATGAGATATTTCTTAATATATGCGACGACATTGTGAAAAAAACCGGCCTCACATTGAAAGACTGATTTTCAGTTTAAAATTGACTTTATTTTTCTACATAATATCCCTCGACTTCAACAAACTTAGTCCAATGTTTCTTCAATATTAATATTTCATCCCTGAACTAAGAGTCTGGGAGCATGTGAAAATATTTATCTCCCAGCCTCTCAAGCCTTTTCAAGGAACAAATTTCCTCAACTTCGTTGGCTGATGTAACTTTCAAGGTGACAGGAGAACAGAGGTTGAGCAAATCGTACCTCAAATTACGCAGTTAACTCGTAGGTAACGCACCCTTTTGAGCTGGAGAGTTATCCTGGTGAACATTTTTTCTTCCTCTTCAAGCCAAGCCTCTCTCTTCTCCAGTATTTCGGCATACAGCTAGTTAAGAAGTTTAGAGTAATATTTGTCTGTAATTGATTTGCCCTTCGCAAAGCCATCAATTAACAGGATCCCTCACTGCAAAAAAAGGGTAAATTTACCAGTATTAATGGATGCAACGTTACACAAATTCTGAAGTGCGTAGCATCGTTTTAAAAGCTCAAATTGTTGGAGGAACCTTGCACTCTGGTTTCAGTAGAATTCAAAGCGCTTGTGTAAAGATCAGAATCGGAGCAGAGCAGGGAAACTCCTAGTAGTGAAAAGTAAATCGACCTCGGTAGCTCAGCGATAAAAACTCTTGCTTTGCGAGTCTGTAACATTACCGTGGTGTAACCTTCCACAAGCGATGTGTAACTTTACACCAGTTATACACAGTCCAGTCACATTAATGTGACCACCACGTACTTTCCACGTCAGAGTTAAATAACCAATCACAGAAGGCAGGTGGCAGCACAGTGCAGTTGAGCGTATATAAAGGGTGTGGGAGGGCTTCGGAAAACATTTCAATCGTTGGCGTAATGCAGAAACGAAGCGATTTATCCGACGTCCAAAAGGGCATGATCATTGGCTTTCGGGCCAAGGGTGGAAGCATTTCCGAAACGGCTGAGTTTGTGAACTGTTCGCGTGCCGCCATGGTAAAAGTGTACCGTGCATGGCAAAATGGGACTGTCCACAATCAGCGACGTGGCAAATGTGGTGCACCACGGGCCATAGATGAAAGATGCGAACGACGGTTGTGGAGATGCGTTCAAGCAGATAGACAGGCTACCGTTGAGCAACTGACCACCAAAATGAACCAAGGGGCTACGAAAAGTGTCTGCGAACATTGCTGCATCTGGGCCTCCGAAGCAGACGCCTGGTTCGTGTACCTATGCTGACTGCTGTTCATCGACGACGAAGGCTAGAATTTGCACGCCAATACAGCAGCTGGACGTCCACTGAATGGCGACTTGTAGCGTTTTCAGATGAATCGCGTTTTATGCTCCATCGGACAGATGGACGTTGGCGTATAAGGCGTGAAACCTCTGAAAGGAACTACCCTGCAACCATTGCCAGAACGGTCTAAGCTGGAGGCGGGAGCATTATGGTCTGGGGAAAGTTTTCCTGGCATTCTCTGGGTTCACTGATCATTGTGGAAGGCACGATGGATCAATACATCCGTCGCATCCGTCCTTGCGGACCATGTCCACCCCTACATGCGCATTGTTTTTCTTCAGGATGATGGCATCTTCCAGCAGGACAATGCGAGGTGCCATACAGCTGCCAGTGTACGTGCGTGGTTCGAAGAGCACCAGGATGAGTTTACCGTCCTCCCCTGGCCAGCAAACTCACCTGACTTAAACCCAATCGAGCATCTGTGGGAACATCTCAATCGAGTTGTTCGCGCCATGAATCCTCAACCGCGTAATCTAGCTGAGCTGGCCACGGCACACAGTCGTTCAAAACGACAAAAAAGCGGAAAAAATTCAATAACTTTGAATATTCTCAAAAAATGCTTTGGAAAATTGTTAAAATTGTTGCATGGTAATATTTTTCTTCATGCTTGCTGATCGTATACACTGAGAAACCCCGATTTTACGTCCCTCGAATCTACGTTTTCCCCACATTTTACGTTTTTTACCATTAGGTCCCAGTTTTTCCGTACACTAATAATATTAATTTAACACGGATGGAAAATTTGTTATTTATGAATTTCCCGCATTTTACGTTTTCCCTCGGTAGTTAAAAAAAAAAGAGAAAAAATGTTTTAAAATCAAGAAAATTCCCTCTGTGCATTTTTAAACATAATCCACTCTTTTGAAAGTTAATCCATGAAAACAGAAACGCTTCGGTTCCGTCCGTATCTGACTTTATGGACTGAAGATGAACAAGAAGAGGAAACACAACTTGTCTCTTCTTTCAATACTGCATTTAAGAGCTTAATAATAGTGAAAGACTATTTTCTTTATCATAAAGACCAGGAAAAAACTTTGCAAAATGTTCCAATCCTGGAAGATGCTGTATTTACTTTGTATTCAATGACTCATAATTACTAACTATTTTCAACCTAAACGCTCGGATTCGTTACTTAATGTGTTAGAATGATCTAAACTGGTGTGTACAAAAATGTTCTTTTCGTAAAATATCTTATTTTTACATTTTATAAGTCATTTTTGTCATCGTAGCAACCTTTATTACTATTTTTGTTTCCTATCTGATTTTTGCTTTTTATACATTTCCTGTATTTAACGTTTTCCCATGTTTTATGTTTTTGGATTTGAATTGACGTTTTCCCACATTTTATGTATTTTATGTTTGATTCAGGCCTCTGAGAACGTGAAATCGGGGTTTCTCTGTAGTTCAAATTCATTTCTGTGTTTTTAGTGAAAAATATAAATTAAATCAGTCGTATACCACATGCAAGGTTTATTTATTGCAATTGATACCCTCGAATAATATTTTCTGGCAATGTTGACAAACTGGAACAGCTTCATACTAGAATAATTTTGAAAAAGAAATCAGAAATTTCAAACGTTTAATGATTTTCTAATTTCATTGTTTTATGAACAGAATGGTTATTTAACTTTTTATATAGATTTCTGTATGAGTTTTAAAAATTTCTTTCTCATATGTATCTTCTTTAAAGCCAAACAGTTCCGAAAATTGTTATTTTCAGGTTACTACTGCATTGCATGTAGAATAATGCCCCGCATTAAGCCATTACAACACGTAAATCTGTTTAAAAAAATCCTCTATATTTATAGATGAATGTTTCAAACGCCCCAACTTTCAGAAACAGTAAACAAACGTTTTTAGGCTCTCCTGCAAAGTAGTGAAATTGTGACATACGTTAGTCTGGAGCATGTTGAATTTGATGACCAATTTCTTTTAAAAAAAAGCAATTTACCCCCGTCATACCGTTACGGGTTATTTTCTAACTTACTATATTGGTATTCGTAAATAGCGTAGATCGAACAAAAACATCTGCCCGACTGCAGTCGCAGGTGGTCGCAGCTAAAATGTTGTTGTTTATTTGCAGTAAGGATTAAACTACTGATATATGTAAATTTTAGCCCACCGGAAGCCGCCGATAAAAGTATATTCCACAATACTTTTCATTATACTTTAAAGAAAATAATGTTTTTTTATTTTAAATAATTTTCAATGTTGATGATTTTTTAATTTTTAACTACGATGTAATATGCATCCTATAAGTGTGAAAAACCAATCAGAAATGAATTTTATTAAATTTTAGTCCTCCTTATTGAACGAATGAATTAAAACTGAAGTATAAGGCGTACGTCCGAAAAAAGTAAAAACATAATTGTTCAACAATCTCTGTTTTTTTTTGTAAAAACGATTTTTTTTTTTTTTCAAAAAACCCTTTTGGAGTAAGTTACTACAACTCAAGGGCTAAGTAATTACGGCATGAAATATTTTTTATCTTAAAACTTAAAAATGGCTATTTTTTCCGCCTTTGAACAACTGTGCGGCATTAGAGTCGGCATGACTCAGCATCCCAGAGAACACCTTCAGGGACCTAAGTGACTCTCTTCCTGCACGTCTCGCAGCAGTCCGCTCTAAGAAAGGTGGTTATTCTGGCTTTTGACAGATGGTCACATTAATGTGACTGGACTGTGTATATCAGTTATTATAAGCTGCCACTGATTTTCTGGAGCGAAGTTTCACATTTTTTGCAGTGCTTTCACTCCAAAATACGTTGTCTAAAACTTTTCCAACAGATGGATCGACTTCTCACTTTTGGAGCTGAACACCGACTTCCACCCACTGTTTCGATTGTTGTTTCGCTTCTGGCGTGTAGTGATGAACCCATTTCTCATCCATGGTGACAAACTGCTGCACAAAGGTTACGATCCCTATCGAAACTAAACAAGTAATGCTGCGAAACTCCACTTTTGATCGACCTTCAGCAAATGCGGAAGACAAAAGATCAGTTGCGAGCGTTTGCTCTTCACACAAGTAAACTAGTTGAGAGTCAACTCGGTTCAGTTTTAACAGCGTTTAGAGCAGCCGCTCGTATAAATTCGGCTTATTAGAAGAGAAGTTGATTCAACTAGTTGCCTCGTGTGAAGACAACAAAGAACGCCAGTCAACTAGATGACAGGCAACTCGATTCAGTTTTAACAGCGCTGTGGAGCAGTTTCTCGTATAAATTTGGCTTATTAGAAAAAACGTTGATTCAACTAATTGCCTCATGTGAAGGCAACAAAAAACGCCAGTCAACTAGTTGACGGGCAACTCGATTCAGTTTTAACAGCATTGTGAAGCAGTTGCTCGAATAAATTAGGTATATTAGAGATAGCTTGAATTCAACTAGTTGCCTCGCGTGAAGACAACAGAAAACGCCAGTCAACTTGTTGACAGGCAACTCAGTTCAGTCTTAACAAAGTTCTGAATCAGCTGAGCAAACACATTTGACATATTAGAAGAAAATTTGATTCAACTAGTTGCCTTGTGTAAAGACAACGAAGAACGCCAGTCAACTAGTAGAGTTGCAACTTTTTTGAAAAGTTGATACCACTAACTGCCTCGGGTGTAAGAAGCGTTATAAACTCAGTCCAGAAAAGGGGAAATCAAGAAAAAGGCACGGAAAAGTTGTACGTTTTATTTTTTATTTTGCTGATACTGACTTTTATGAACTCAGTCTAAAAGGGGGGAAATCTGAAAAAAGGTACGAAAAAGTTGTATGATTTAAAATTAGAATTTTTGTGTTAAAAGTTTTAAGAATATTCATTTTAAAGATCATGATGTAATTATTAACCCTTATCAAAGGTCGAAACAATGACAAATGCTACACCACTGCAGTGGTGACTAAGACACTGCAGTGGTGAATGGGGGGAGGGGGATTTCTACGCCCTCTGTATTCAGTCGACAGTCCGTGATTGATCCAGTATCCACACTCTGTTTCATCCAGAAGTCTTCAAAAATACGGTTAAAAATTAATAACCGTGATTAGATCACAAAAATACGTAGATTTTTAAAATAAAAAACATATAACGCATCGTAAACCAGAAAAAAGGCACAAAAAAGTTGTATGTTCCAAATTAGGATTTTTAGGTTAAAAATTTGAAAAAAAAAAAGGAAAACGAAGAAGTCATTTTGGATTGGGATTAGTAACGAAAATAGGAAATGCATAAACAAAATAATTAATCATATTTCTACATTTTCACTGCAAGGTTTCAAATTTAAGCTTCTCGAAAAATGCCGGATGCATTAAATCGTATCAAATAACCTTGCAGGAAACGAGAATTTCATGTTACGATCATGCTATCCAAATATGTTAAAATCCGTCTAATGCAATTTAGATTTCTTGAAATCCAATTCTGTAAGATTTCGCGAAAATTGGAATGCGACTCTTGGGTTTTAATTTTCGTTTTTATCTCGAAATACTTCTTGGTACGTAGTATATTTGATAGCAAATTTTATGCGTTCTCGGAAATAATTCATTAGTTTCAGCATAAATTATGCGATTTTAAGCAAAGTTCGTTCAAAATAAGCTCTTTTCATTTCAAATACCTTACTTGCTAAAAGTTTAGAAGACAGAAAACTGCTAAGGAATAGAGTTTGTACTCAAAAGTGCATTTCTAATAAATGCGATGAATAAAATGTGCCAAAAATTTAAAATTTAAAGCTATATCTATCTGCAAGAAGCTACAAGCTCAGCAATCAGAAAGGTGTTCACTCATGAGTTCATGTATTAGTATTAAAATTCAAAATGTTAATAAAATGTCTATAAAAGATAATCTAAGGACTTTCTATAAGCTTGGTGCACACTAAAAAGTATGAAATAAAAATGTGATATCTTGATGAAAATGCGTAAAAATTGCAGTTAATCTTAATATATTTACATATAGGTTAAGTCTAAAGTTGCCAGTAAAACTTAAATTAATAATTGAGAGAAATATGGTCAGTATAGTAAAAGCTATTCGTACAGAACTATATCCAGTGTATTTCTTCATTCAAATTTTTAACTTAAATTGTATTAGCTGCTTTAGAATTAGCTTACTTTTAAGATATTAAGATCAACTACAGTTTTTGAGTGTTGTAAACAAGAAATCGTATACTTTTTTATTCATACTTGTTAGTACGAAGCAAACTTATAGAAATAATCTTTAGATTAAAAACATTGTTTCATTTTGTTTTAAAGTTTTCTTGTTTTGAAATGTACTTGAGGTGAAACTTTTTGAAATTAAAAGAAACATTTACCTGTTACCTACCTGATTTTTTTTTAAAGCCCGTATTCACTTTTGTTGTGAAATTAATGTGTTGCGCATAAAGAGAGAGTAGCTTGCATCTGCCTTTAATTTACGCTAAATATTGTAATATGCTATTTTCAATTTTCGAATTTCAAAACAGTTTTAAATAATTATATGAGAATAATTATAGAGATGGTAAAAAAAAGCTATATTAAAAAGTTTTTGAGCTGATGATTTGATTTGAATCAAAGCAAGCTTCAAAAATCAGTATTTTTTGAAAAGTTTCAAAAACCCATAATCTGCAAATCATTTCCTGCTTAAGTTTAGCCTTGGAATTGATTTGTTAACTTAATTACCAAAATTAACTGTAGAATTAACATTATTAATTTTTGATTTTGGCAACAGTTAAAAACTGATCGGAAGATCTTGGGACAGAAAAAGTAACAATAAAAATTCTCTTTATTAAAAAAAACTAGAAAATCGCCTGTCAAGATATGACGGGCGAAAATCGCTTCCACTTTTGAACGAAGCAATTGCTTGTCTGGTAATATTTTGACAGTTGAAATTTAAACCCTAAATGAAGTGGATTAACCCAAAACTCCAGAAGATAGCATTCATTGTTGACCAATTTTTTCGTTTCTTCATTCTCCTGAAATGACACAGTCCTACCCTTTAAACAGTTAAGTTACCAGAACCAGTTCAGCCTTGTCACAATAAAGCCTTTCCCTGCATTTTAAACGTTACCAAAACATATCATCAAATGATCATGTCCTGGAGCGAGTTTCATTGCTGAAGACAACAGGAGCGTTACTCGATCATTGGCTATTATATATATATATATATATATATATATATATATGAGGACGAGTAAGAGATGCGTATCTTCTTTTTTTTTCTTTTTTTTAAGAACTATTACTTTATGCTATTTGATGTACAGGATAGGATCAAAAAGTATCAAGATTAAATTAATTTAAATATTGTTTTTGAAATAATTGCACAAATCCTTGAAAGTCCCTTGTATTACGACACAATTTTAACGCAATTCCCACTGCGCATACGCCTTCAGGAACTCGCTTCAGAGATCAAGTCACGGCTCCATAGTGCTCCAAAAACAGCTCCATAAGGGGTTATGGAGCTGCAACGGTTTCTCTTGAGGTCTTGTTTAAGCCGGGGAAAGAGGAAGAAGTCTGTCAAAAAAATTTAAAAATTTATTACCGAAACTCAAGGAGATAATAGAGTTCAAAAACTTTTAGAGACCGTGCAGAAGATAAAATTGAAACTTATCGCCCTTTCAGAAGAATGACATGTTGTCGAAGTAAGAAAACAAAAACATTTATATTTTCCATTGGAATAGCAAAACGATCTGATGTGTGCATCACATGACTTCCTTTTACACTAATATCATGATAATAGTGCCTTGAACTTGGAGTAAGCAAAGAAACACTTTAATATTTTCACTCCAAATTTGTTACGAACTAAAAAAAAAATAAATAAATAAACAGATTAATTTTCCCAATATTGGCAATTTAAATGTGATTTAATGGTATCGTCAATTATATATCGACAATAGTGGCCTAAATGAAACCAGATTTAAAAAACAACAACCGCCAAATTTGTCGCCAAGTTGGCGACAAAACATGGTGACCAAAAGCTTGGCGATATATCGCCAAGTGTTTGCCAAATTATATCAACACTTGAGTTTGCATTGAAATTAACAATGATTTCCCCCCAAAAAGGTGTAAAAGGGACCACCTTTGGAACATTCGAATGCAACCAAAAAGGGAGGTGCACAACTAGATCACACTAGGAGTCTACGTACCAAATTTCAACTTTCTTGGACATACTACCATTCTTGAGTTATGCGACATACATACGCACATACATACATACGTGCATACAGACGTCACGTGAAACTCGTTGTAATTAACTCGAAAATCGTCAAAATTGATATTTCGGGCGTCTATACGTTCTTAGGAATATATGCACGTGCGGTCGAGTCAAAATAAAAACTCAACATTAATTCGGGGTGAGCAAAATGGAAGTTAAGGCCAATTTTTGAGTGAAATTTTTTTTCGCAATACTTCCTTTTTTGTAAAAGGTAGTAATAAATGCAAGTATTATGCTACCTTACGTGGAAATACACTAAAAATGCTGGTACAATTTGAAAAAACACTCTATATATGCACACAATAATTTTAAACCCTTGTTAACCGTTATATCTCTCCCCCCCCCCCCCCCCCCCCCCACAAATGGTGTTATTGACCGCGACTGTATCGTAGCGTAAGTTACAAAACATTGCGTTTTATATCTCGGTGGGGGTGATAGTGGACTTAAGTAAAATTTTCTGAAGACAGTGTGAAACTTTAGGAAATTATGAAGAAGCTAGACCCCATCCCCGTAGAACTCTTCAAATATGCATACAAAAATCATTGAAATCATTAAAAAATAAAACATTTTTTAAAATTTTAAAAGTTTTTTTTTTTTCCACCAATAATTTTTCAGTTTCAGAATGTGTTGTCAGCATACAATTTTCGGAAACGGCAACGAAAAATTTTGGATCATAAACACCTATGACTCGGTGAATATTTTACGTACTATTGTCAAATTTTTTGTGTTGGAAATATTTTTCAATTGAAATTATTTCCATAAATATAAGTTAGGGGATCTCTAGAGTCCCATAAAAAGTATAAAACGTTAATATATTATATCTAAAATATATAATAGTTAATATAAAATACTATTACATAAAAATGGGTATATACCTACATAATAATATACCTTTATAAAAAGTTAGGTTACGTATTTTTTCACTAATTTTCTTTTTCGCTGCAAACTTTTAATAACTTAATTCCGCACCTTATTTTGATCTTTTTTTGCAATAAGAAGTATGCATATAGAGCTAACGGTTGCAAAAATAGGAGTCTTGCAGGTTACACGTTGTATTTACGAACTTCTAAACCATTCTTAAAAGATTTAAGCATTCTGGACTAGTTTTAAATAAAGCTTATGTTGCAATTACACCCTTGTGCAAATTAAGGGGATCAAGTTGGGAATTTTTAATTTTCGAATATCCTAAGTTATTCAATACTAGTGGTACCCGCACGGCTTTGCCCGTAGTAGAAAATTAAAAGGTCATTTGGCTCGCCTGTATATTTACAAATAATAGATAATGAATTTCTCGCCAATTGGCTATGTTCATTCGCTCTCCCATTCCACGTCATGATAATTATGTAATGTTCTTAAAATTGGAATAGAAAAAGAACCACATCGAATTTTCGAAAAATCGCTTCGAGGTGCACACCCCCATGCTACATACTAACTTTGTGCCAAATTTCA
Source organism: Uloborus diversus (assembly GCF_026930045.1). Classification (NCBI taxonomy): domain Eukaryota; kingdom Metazoa; phylum Arthropoda; class Arachnida; order Araneae; family Uloboridae; genus Uloborus; species Uloborus diversus. Next base: position 82,714,627 of record NC_072737.1, on the reverse strand, counting down.
TGAAAATCGGCCGAACGATTTAGGCGTTTTAGTTTTGTTCAAGTGTTATAAATTTCTACATAATTTTGCTTTTTTTTCTCAATCCGGTCACCTTTTTTTTATCTTTTTGTTAGCCATGGATACTTCTCCAGGAAAGAGGCAGGCCATTGTGACATTGAGTGAAGATCTGATTGCACAACAAAAGAAAAAAAGATTTGTGCTTTGCTAAAAACATGTTTCAGAGATTAAGAATTCAAAAAAAGTGAAAAACTCTAGTTAACTCTATGCCCAGTAGAGTGAAAATGGTGCTGGACAAAAGGGGAGGGGGCATACCAAGTGGTGGTTTTGATTCTATAATTAATTGATGCAAATGTAGGTGATTTTGTAAAAAAAACTGGCTTGATTCCATTAATTTTCACAAAGGTGAATTATTGAATAGTGAGAAAAAAATGATTATAAAACATCAAAAACTTCTTTACATCCTTTTTTTTCCGAAAATGTTAAACGCATTGTTCCTTTTTAACAACAAACGCGTGCTTGTTTAGGAAAACTAATTCACTTAGAAACTCTAGAAATCCTTTAGAAGCGAACATTTGATTCTTTAGCTGAAAGAACAGCGCAGCTACAAGTGATTTGTTCGAACACTGATATCCTCAGAGCCCGAGGGCAGGCAAAAGTTGCAAAAAGAAAAACATAAAAAAACTCAACTTCTCCTACGTAACATTCAAGAGGAAAAACGTCTTCCCATATTCTTCTTTTTTTTTTTTTTTTTTTTTGATATTCTTTTATTCCAAAAGGTTGTATAAGCTTGTGAAAAAGCAAAAGCAACGGAAAAGGGGGAGAGGGGGAGGAAAATGCCTCCGAGTTTTAGAATTTTTATCCTATGATGCCAAACGTGTCTTTTAAAACCCGTCGGAGCCAGTGATGTTTCGCAGCATAAAATATAGTGTTGAAAACTTGTAATATTGCAATTCTGTGCGTCGGCCGCCACATCAGAAGCGATTTATAGAGCAAAAATATTTTCCTCCTGTTTTAAACAAAGTTGAATATGTGAATGGAATAAAAATCGAATGTATAAGAGTTTCCGAGAAAGACAATGGGGATTCAGCGAATGAACTTTATCTTATCTTACGCTAAATAGTGGTTTTGAGTTACTAATGTGTTATGCAACTTTGAAAGTAAATGAAACATTTTATAAAAGTAGCTTCAATGGAATTTAGGCACTTTTTATTGAGCAATCACTAATTGCTTAATGTCTTCATTTTGATCAAAGATGGTGTTGCTTTGATTTTTCAGATTGCCACGACGATGGTTGTTTTTAATTTTTATTTAAAGAGCGAAATTTTCGTTGTCATAGTTGCAAATCGTCTGCAGTTTGATTGTGTTCATTTTTTTCAAGGCCTAACTCAAGCACACTTTACATTGAAAAAAGGGTTTTTTATGTAAAATTATGTTTTTTCGAGAAAAAAACATATAGATAACTAACCATCATTTACGATTGATAAGAAATGAAAATACATAACGTTACACGGTGTAAATAATCTTCATAATAAGTGTACTGGTGTATATCGGCCATAAAATCTATATCTTTATTACCGCATTCTAATTATCATTTCCTTTTTATGGATAAACCTCGTATTACCTATTCTAGAAAATCACCAGTCATAACATGACGGATACAAATTTCTTGGCCATTTACACTCTATTTCATTAGTAGAAATGAGAAACCCAGCGAGTAGGGTCCTACTGCAATTCGTGATAGCGAAAAACATAAGTTGAATCAAGACGTCAAAATTCAATTTTTTTTTTTTTTTTTTTTTTTCTAATTCTTCGAGCACCAATATCGCTTAAGGGCGACAATAGAGGCCCTTCTAAAAAGAAAAGAAAAACAGCTTAGGAAAAAATCAAAGCTTTGTACAAAACGAACTGATTTATTCTCCAAGAATACGATATGCACAAAATATTTTACAACCAGTGAAATCAAGTAACAACAAATACCAATGCAACAAATTATCTGTTTCAACGAAATAAATTTTCAGTCCTAATTTAATTTCCATAACATTACTTGAATGCCATTACAACGAAGAAAACTGCATAGTTCCCTCAGGGGTGCCCACCCCCTAAGATCAAGGGAGCACGTCCCCCCCCCCCCTCAAGTGTCGCGAAGACCCATCCTCAAATCAAGAGCCCCATCCCCAACTAAAAAATAACCTTCAACCCCCCCCCCCCTAAAAATTTCAATGGCGCTGTCTGCAGCATGACCCCGCTTCTAGGTGGGCACTCCTGGTTCCCTACATAACGGTATACATTTCTACAAATTAGTTTAAAATAAACATATTTATAATTAATGCGTCTTATTTAAAAGACGTAGAGATTTTATGGATGCATAATAAATTATTTTTAAAAAGTTTAAAATATTCTTGAAATAACTAACGCTGTTTCAGATGCATTTCAGAAACTAACGACTAATGCTCCTTTTTACGTATAAAAACATTGTATATGCTTAGAGTTCCTTGAATGATATATTCTAAGAGCCATTTTTGAATTAGTGCTCTGTTTCAGCATCAGTAAATGTATTTTCATTTCTTTTTTCTCAAAAGCGTGAAAATAACACCTGCTCACACTTTTAGGTATCACCTTTTTGTTAGGGCTTTAAAAAAATACAATATTTTTGAAATCTTTATATTATTATACAGCCCGATGAAGTAGGAAAAGTCAAGAAAGGAATAAGCATTTTATGGAAATACAGAGGAGCGGTTGGCAAAAAAAAGTTTGCTTGGGGTCGAAATGACCCCTCCCGTAATTCTAGCGTTAAACCAATAATGAGGTTGTTTCCTTCAGTCAAAAGTACTACTTTCAGTCACTGAAATTGATGGAATAAGCAAAAAAAAAATAGCATGTACCCAGAAAATACTTTCATTTTCCGAACAGTTATTTTTAAATTATTTTTTTTAAATGTTCGATTTTTCAAACAAGGAGTGGTCTTGATGACGTCACAAATGGTGCACTTTGGCGCATCTTTCTACTGCGTTTACACGTTATGATAATCAAGAAGCGAATTAAATAATCACGATCTACGCTTGCTATCAACCATATCGTTGCCAATACATATGAGTAAAGATGCGAATTAAATACTTTGCTCTGTGAAAGGCAACACTGAATGGCATTTCATCATTTGTGATGTCATTGGCAGAAGCGTAAACAATGAAAGCCGCCGATTTAAGTAATTTCTTAACAATATTAAACTTAAACAAATTATTTAAAAAATGGTCAGGTCCTGTGTTTTAAGCATGTTCTTTCAGAAAAAAAAACTTTTAAAATTTTGGAAACGACCCCATTATAATTTTTCATTTCTGACATGTGTCGCTATTACCACCGGTGAGCGATATATTTTTGTTTTTATAGAAAATCTAAAATCTTCTGTGTCAATGATCCTGTATATTAATTTTATATAAAAAGTTACAAGCAGTTAAAATTTTTGTAAAATGGCAAATAACTTTGTTTTTTGTATTTGTTCTTATTCTGCATAGTAATTCTGCTCATGAAAATAATCTTTGAAGGATTTTAAAGCTACGATAATCGACTCTCTCCTCTTTTTTAGAGTTTTTATAATCACGATATCTATTAGTTTGATAAAATTAAAACCCACAGAGCTACATCTTTTTAACATCTTGTTGAATCACTACACTGATTTCACCAGTATGAAAGCCATATTGACTACATGAATACATACAGTACATTATTGCTTGGATTACTATCATGCGATGTTGGAAAAATCTATGTCTCTTTCTTTATTACATGCATTTTCGCGCATTGGAAAAGAGCTTTTTTGCTGACCCAGACACGGGCACAAAGCTTGCATCACAAACTTGCGATTAGGTTATATTATATTATTTGCGATTAGCGTACATCAATGGCTTAGAGTGCAAATGTAGAAAACTTTTTTTGCACAAATGAGTTAAATAAATAATAAGCAACTAATAAATTACAAAAAACTACTAATGTTAATTGTGCGTTTTATTTCTTGTGAAACTGTCGCGAAAAATCTGAATAACAAATTTTTTTTAATACTATATTTCAGATATGTTCTACTGAAAAATTAGTGAATTCACTTAGCATATGTGGGATTATTAAATTATCTACTACTTCATTTTTTATTGATTAACCATTATAGCAAACATTCATATCAACAAACATAATTAACAATGCAAATTACAAATATTTATATCAACAAACATGAATAACAATGCAAGTTACAAACATTTATATCAACAAACATTAATAACAATGCAAATAACAAACATTTATACCATCAAACATTAATAACAATGCAAATAACAAACATTTATATCAACAAACATTAATAACTATGCAAATAACAAACATTTATCTCAGCAAACATTAATAACAATGCAATTAACAAACATTTATATCAACAAGCATTAATAACAATGCAAATAACAAACATTTATATCAACAAGCATTAATAAAAATGCAATTAACAAACATTTATATCAACAAACATTAATAACAATGCAAATAACAAACATTTTCAACCTATTAACAAGCATTTTAACAATATTTGATTACAAAAAACATAGCTTATTTTGTTTTTTATTACTTCGCTATAGTTACTCCTCCTCAGTCTAACTTTTGCAGTTACTTTCCTTTTTTTAATGTAAAAAATGTAGATATTTAAAGATAGACTTACTTCATACCACGTGAAAATATTTCTGCTTGCAACCAGAACTTTGTTTGACCAATTTATTACTCAGTTATATTTTTCTTCGGGGATCTTATTTTAACTATACTGTTCTAGTACTTCAGCAATATATCACACTTGCCAAAGATGTTCTGACCGGAATTTTTATTACTGCTGTCACTGGATAAATATATCTCAAAGTACTTACATAAGAATTGATTGATGTCTTTCGGTATATTCGTTTTACTTTAAGTGGTACCGAGAAAATGTATGTTTTATTTTTCCAATTTTCTGGCATCTTCATAAGATTATTTAGAAAATCATGTAGCAATAATTTAAAGTAAATTTGCTTTTCCGTCATTTAGCAAAAATAGTAGACAAAATATTTATTCACATGTGATTCGCAATATGTTTTAACTACAAAAGTAATAAGAAACTGAGAAAAAAAATTGTAATTCGTCTATGTTGAAGTAAGTTTGAACCAAATCTTGCAACGCAGCTAGTATGATTAATAAAACAGTAAAAACCAGAGAGTTGCAAGATTATTCATATTTTAAGCAATTACCTTGTTATTGAATTGTTTTGAAAATGATCATCCACTGACCTTCATATCCTATGCATTTATAAAGCCTTCCCTTCAAGGTTTGCAGTTCCCTACAGGCCATTTCCGGTCATGTTACTGTAATTTCCCGACGAGCTTTTAGCTTTTGTAGTAGTCTCTCTTAGGGTGGTAGACTTAAGCATTCAAGTGCCCGAAGAGGAAGAAATTGCGAGGAGCAAGATCAGGGGAACATTCTAATTGTGGAATGTCACGTTTAAAGATAGAGATCAGATGTTTAGGAAACATGTATTGTAAAAGATTCTTTGCTGCTCTTATATGTGCGCAGCTGCACTATCCTGTTAGAACCATCATTTGAAACTCCTTATTCGATGAATCATAGCTGCAGGATGTTGTATAGCAGGGGTTCTCAAACTTTTAGACACTGCGGTCCCCTTTTCAGACTAAGTGTTTTGACGACTCCCCCCCCCCCCCCCAGTTTTAACTCTGTCTAAACCCTAAAACAATAACTAAAAACTACACAAATGTTTAAGTTTTATATTTAGAAACACAAGTAACTTGTAAAAGAAAAACTGAATTTTTGTCTCTTGAGTTATTTTATAATAAGAGATAGTAGTAGACCTTACGGATTTTATAATCTTGCAGTAGTTTTATGACAATTTTTGACTTATTGTTTGTGCTTTTTTGTGTTTTTATTAAAAACACAGCAGCAAATTAATTTTCTTTAAACTTTTCTTCCACATCTCTCAACCCTCCTGGACACATCCCGCGACCCACCGTTTGAGAACTCCTGTTCTATAACATTGTAACGGTTAGAAATTACTTTTATTGTTCTTCTCCTTTTCAAAAACTTATGTGCCCATAAATCCGAAATAAATAGCAGCGAATCATACAGCAACACATTTTACCTATGAAAATCTCGCTTATGTGAATTCGCTCACAATGAAAATATCGTAGAGGATGGTTTTCAGCCCGTTCCCTTAAGCTTCAATTGTTGACGCAGCGCAACAAATGAAATTGCGTCCCATCCCTTGACAATAATTAAAATAGTATATCAATTGAAATGGTATATCAAGGCAATTATTCAATGGTATGATGAAACTTTGCTAATAGCAATGGCCCAGGGAACTTTAATCATCTGTTGCTACAACACATTTTCTTGTTGATAAAAAACAGCTCGTTGATAACGCTTTATTCTAAGGCATTTCAAACGTCATATGCCCCTTATCAAAGGTCATAACAATGATTAATGCTTCACCATTAGCATCAAAGAAAATGCAGTGGTGAATGTGGTTGTCATTTCTACGCCCTCTGTATTTAGTTGGCAGTCCGTAATTGATTCAGAATTCTTCATGTACTGATTCATCCAGAATGCCTCAAAAAATACGATTAAAAATTAATAACCATAATTAGACTATAAAGAGATGCAGATTTTTGAAGTAAAAAACAACATGTAAAGCATTGCCGTCATCAGGCAACTTTAATCATATGTTGCTACAACTTTTTCCTGTTGATAAGAAACAGCTCGTTCATAACGCTTTATTATCAGGCATATCAAAGCTCATGCCCCTTATCAAAGGTCATAACAATGACTAATGCTACAGCATTAGCATCAAAAAAACTGCAGTGGTGAACGTGGTTGTTATTTCTACGCCCCCTGTATTTAGTCGGCAGTCCGTGATTGATATAGAATTCTTCATATTCTGATTCATCCAGAATGCCTCAAAAAATACGATTAAAAATCAATAACCATAATTCGACCACAAAAATATGTAGATTTTTTACAATAAAAAAACATGACGCATCGTATTGCATTTTTCGTTACAATTAAATATCATTCATGTTTTTAAAGTTGCAGCTTGCTGTTGCTAAAATAATCAACTATGCATTTTATTCATATTTGTTAGCTGGAAGGCGTAATGGTTAAGCTTTGGCTTCGTATACCTTTGGCCATTGATTCTGAACTCGCTGTCCAAATGACCATCATTTGGTTCTTTCGAGTAGAAGAAAATAGTCAGCGCCCGTGTTACGTGAATATAGAACTTGTCAAAGATCACTTGAGTGCCTAATTTGACTCAGAGATTGATACTACTGGTCAAATTAAATTCCTAGTGCAATTTTGCATCATGAGAGCCCAAGTCTCCGTTTCAAGTTTGAAATCGGGTGTCAGAATGACATGAGCCACTGATGTTCGCGTCAAAATGGTGCTACATGGAAGACTGGATTATCCGGTCTGTTGAAGACAATGTTTTTGTTCCAAATTGTTGAGATGTACCACTATTGTTCGTGCCACTATGATGTATTTTAGGATGTACTACTATTTGTAATACAATGTTTAAAGTTAGTGATGATTCGGTGAAATTTCATGATGTATTTAACATACACAAACCAGTTTTGTCCATTGAACTCTATGTCATATTCGATTCGGATTGCATATCACACTGAGAAAACAAAATTAGTCATTTTTCTTTGAGATAGAAGAGAGTTTTTTAACTTTTAAAAACTTCTCTGTCCTTAATGCAATTTAAACATACAGTGCTGACCAAATTATTAGACTAAGACTGTTTAAAAAGCAAATTCTTTATTGATTACATAACTATAGACACATTAACGAACAGTGGAATAATTATCTAATGTTTAGTATGCATTTCCTTGTTCTTGATGAGCATTTTAAGTTTTTTTTGGCATATTTTTCACAAGGTTTGCACCATTTCTTAACTTTTTAAAAAAGGAGATAAAAAAATTGTTTATACCCACTATTATATATACTCACATACACTTACTCACTAATTACCTAAAACTAAAATTAAATATAACAGAATACACTAATAAAAAGAACTAGTGAACTGTTTAAACTGATTGAGGTTATGTTCCTGGTAAGTAGATAAACAAAGAACATAAACAAAGCAGACAGTGCTGCCACCTGCAAACATTAAATTATGCTAAAATACGTAATAATCAGTGTACGGTATGTATTGTACTTTAACAATAAAATAAATAGTATTTTAGTACAAATAGTGTACAAAAAAACAAAAAAAACTCTTTAGTCTAATAATTTGGCCAGCACTGTACTAATTCAACTTAAACAAACCCAAACAGCATTTTGCTCATATGCTTAAAAATATGCCATCGAAGTGCACATGAAAATCCTGCACTGCGAGAAAAAGTCACAATTGTTTGAAAATAAAAACTGAAATTTTTGCTTACAAATCAATGACTAAAATTAACTACTCCCCTAGTTTTCTGTTATTTGCATTGAATGTCTTAGATTCGTAGTAAACAAACATATTCTTATTCATTTGGTCCATTCTAACTACATGAAAACTCAAAAACATAAGAAGGATGCAAATCGTTTTCTGTCTCAAAAAATACTCCCTTGCGTGCTTTCGGTTCAAGATATAGAATTCAAGACTGTCAGGAAAACCCATAAAAGATTTTTATTCTGTTTTTGGTTGTATAAGCTCCTGTATGAAATTTTTATTTGCAGAAAGAAGGCAAAACATTTTATACTATACGAGAAAATAATTCTTTTTCATTATCCACAAGATTTAGTGGATCAATACGTTATCAATCTTGGTTTTCTGTCCCCAAAGTCATATATGCAATGAGTTTACTAGAAATATATTTTTGACCACAATACTTGTTTTCAGGTTCTAAAATATGAAATGTTGCTTTTTCAAAAAAAAATATAATGCATTATAATATTTTATCGCCATCAATTCTAACTTAATAAATTATTTCTATTAATATTTTTAAACAATGAATTACTTTTTATTTAATTTTTATGCTTGATACAATGAGATAAATATAGTTAAATATTGACGAAATCTTAACTTTCACAGCAAAAACAATTTGCGTGTAAAAATCCACCTCAGGTTTTTGCTACGCTATTTGTCAGGTAAAAATGAAAACAATGTATCAATAGAAGTTAAAGGAATTATGTTGAATATATGGGCCCGAAAACAGGTAATTCATGCAATTCTTTGAACGAATATACATGAACGCTACTATTGTTTTCATTTGTAATCTTTTGTTTCTTTAGTAAAGGTATTTTTTTATAAATATATGAAAATACAATCATAAAATTATCTCTCACGAAAACCCTTTTTTTTTTTACTTTCAAATAGGAATAACTGATGGTAATAATTATTTTTTAACATTTACTTTTTAATACCAGATTTTGTACTAACGTTTTCCTTGTTTTGGAACAAAAAAAAAAGAAACGGCAACAAATTATAGAGTTTTTTTTTTTTTTTTTTTTTAATATCAGCGAATCAGAAGAAGTGGACTCAAAGAAAGAAATTATATTAAGTAATGGACCTTGCTCTGAGTACAATTGTAAAATTGCTTGTTTACAAAAAAGTATGAAAAAAGAACTTTTTACTGGGAAGTATTTTGCTACATCTTATTTAATTAAAAGAAGTTGTTGACGACGAGAAGAGTACTGCTAAGATAATTAATTGTTGGTCAAAAGAAAATGAATAAGAAAGGAAAGCACACAGTTCAATGTGCCAAAGACATTGCTAATTTTCACCGATTTTGGCTACATTTGGAGTTTTCTTACCAAATTTGGGGCCCAAAAATGGTCACCAAAAACTAGTTCAGCTTGCAGATGCCTCGCTAAAGCCCATACACTTTATTAAAGCTTATGTGCAGCAAGTAAAATCAACATATACGTAAAGCTTTGAAAAGTAGGGCAATTTTGAGTGAAATTTTACGGAAAAAACACTTATTTTAGTAAGATTACAACAAAATAAACATTAAAAAAACAAAAGAAAAAAACGATATATTTTTAAAAAATGTAAGAAGGTTCTTAAAAGAGCAGGTTGGCATTATTTGAAATGTTGACAATGGGTAGGTAAGAGAAAGAAATGGTTTACCTCCAGTTCCGCCTACATTTAAAATTTCCTCTCCCCTTAATAGTAGGGGGGCATACTACATTCCGTGGGAAATTTCGTGAGGAAATTGTGAGACCAATTCTATTATATTCCTTGTGGCCTGTGTAACTATGCCTCACCGGGTGTTTTGCTTGAATTTGTGTCAGACGGCCTGTATGACGTCATCAATCCAAGATGGCGGCTGTAATGAGTTTTTGCAATTATGACTCAATTTTTGAGTATTTTGTGATAATTTTCTGGTGAATTTTCTTGATTAATATTCTGTTACTTTTCTTATTATAAGTTGAAAGTAAAATACTTAATTTATTTATTTATTAACTCATTTAAAAAAAAAATTCTGAAGTCTTCATTTTTGACTTTGGCATTCAGAATAAGCTAGCTTAAAAGTACTTCCGGTGAGTTTTTGCCGTTAAAAATACTGTTAATTTTTAGGCTAAAATCATTAAACATTAATACAGTCGAACCTCGTTAATTCGAACACGCTTCTAACGAATTACTGCTACAATTGCGATCCCCTTCCTACTGCATTAACACTTAAACTTTTTTTTTTCAAATAAAACGAGTTACTGTTGAGACAAATTCACCTTTAAAGTCCATTTGAGTTCGTTTTAACAAGGTTCGACTGTATAATCGTTTAAATAAATTCCTTATAACCTGTATACTTACGCCTTACGAGCTTTTCTTGCATCTTTTAGAACGAATGTTTCATCAACGCAGCTTACGTTCATGCAGAAACTGGTACATGTACTAAATATATTTTAGGGGAAAATTTACCAACAGTTATCTCCATGGATATTGGATTATACAAACCAGTTTTAAAACTTGCCCTGTCAAACAAAAACTTGTACAGGTCTTGACGACAATTTGACTGTTATACGGTGAATCTGTAGGGTCAAAAATTCTTGCAGGAAAGTGTGTTAGACGGGCTACAGAAGCACATTCTGCATTAAGGGTTGCACTATTTAAATGTTACCTCAATGCTTTTTATACACACTATGAAGAGATGAAATTTCTATGCGATGATTGAATGCAAAAATTAATTGCTTTCAAGAAAAAAAAAAGTATGGTGAAATAAAAGAACTTTCCTCAAATATAATGCAGATATTACTAGATTCTAAAATACATGAAAAAATTAAAGATTTGAGGACACAGAATCAATTGGAAGACCAACATTTAATTTTGCTTTGTTATACATTCCATATCATGGATATTGGATACCACGTTACTTTTATACGGTCTGTTAGATCAGGAAATTGGGAATTACTATTTTCTTCATTCGAAGGTTTCGTTCCCTATTTCTTTGCTTTGGATTTAATAAATTATGCAAGTATGATATCATGGTACTTGACTAATATGAAGCGTCTCAAAGTAAAGCAATAAAATCTTCGGAATGAATTCATGGAAGGCAATTGGGTTGTTAAAAAGTTTTTTGTACCGTTTTTTGCTTTAAGGTCAGACGAAGCTTTGGAGCAAGAGAAAAGGAGTATGAAAGTAATTGGTAGAATAATGAATACATAACTCAATAGAAAAATAGTTTAGCGTTAAAGAGTAAACATTATCATTTGACAGGTTCAAGAGGAAAGCGACTACATGAAGATGTGCAATGTATATATAGTGCCATCAAAGTATCAACAAGCCCTATAATATATGAAGGAAGTGAACTTATTAACACAAAAAAGTCTGAACATAATGAAGCCATACAAACAGATGTATTTAAGGCATTTTAAGCAAAGGCCGTGACATGTACGCCACTTTCAAACGAGAGAGAATTAAAACTGAAAACACGAATTTCTGGGCCCCAATGAAGAAAGAAAAACTAAATCTATGTAAAAATAGCACGAAGAAAGTTGCAACAAATATAGCTGTCACTGTTCTACAGTTAAAAGTCGATCGTTATTTAAACTTCTGCTAGTTGTATCGAGGAGTCGAGCAGATATTGATTTAAAAACAGCATATGAATTTTAGGCTGTTCCACAGTCTACGTTTAATCTGGATGGGTATATAAAATTGCCCCAAAACAAATCAAAGTTAATGAAGGTTTTAGAAGAATGTGGCTCAGAAAAAGTAGACAGCAGCATCGAACATTCTTTGCCGAACACCATGAAAGACTCAAGCATACCGAAGCAAATGAACAGAGAATCTTACAGTGTTGCTGTTCTTTATGGAATGGCACAGCTACAATCATAGAAGAAACCAAAGCAAGTGAAAAGATGTAATGATTCAGTTGCAGAATGTAATAATATTTTCAAGGAAATTCTTTTAAATTATGATGAAACACACTTAGTGTTTGACACATAAATTGAAAACTCGCCAAAATCTGCCAATCTGCCATGCGGAAAAAAGAAGTACATTAACACCCATTGAGTTCAAAATAACCGATTGCACTAATATTAAAAACGTACAAATGAAGACCCTACTTTCTCATGTAAAAACAAAGGATAACTTAATAGCTTATCTGGCGGATAAATCGTTAATATATACATGGAGCATTGAAAAAACCTAATCGTTAGCTGGAGAAATGAAGCTAAATTATCATTAAAAGGTGATGTGATTGCAAAGCAGTCATGGAGAGGCGGATGTTAAAATAGTACTGGACTATATGCTTCTAGAGAAAGAGCAACCAGTACTCATATATATTCGCCTGACACCGATGTATTTTTGCTAGCATTGTTCTGGTTAAAATCATGTCACTGTACATGCACATTTTTGACTAGGGTAGGTAGCAACTGAAGAATAACCAGCATTATGAATGCATTAGGACTAGATAAAACAAGAGGAATATTATGACTCTATGCTCTGTTAGGAAGTAATATAACAAGCTCACTTGCTTAGAAGGGAAAACTTTCTTTTTGGAAAACTTATAAGACGGCTGACAAAGATACTCTCGACGCTCCGACTCATCTGGGAGATCAACTGAAGAATTCGGTACAAATGATAAAATTGTTATTGAAAGAAGGCTTTATTTGTTCTGTATATGTACCCCTGACAAAGATTTCTGATATTGGAGAATTTCTTTGGTTCATGTTTTCCAAGCAGAAGACTCAAAATGAAAATTTGCCTGCTGCAAGAGCATCTTTGGTTCCTTACATTTTAAGAGCGCATTATCAGGTATTGGAACGGCGTCTTGCTGACCAGCAGCTCCCGAATTTAACATCACGTCAGACTTCAGATGGGAAGAGAAAAACAACTTCTATGTTCCAGTTATGTGTACAATTTTTTGTGCTTCTGAGTCCATTTTAAAACTATTTCAATGCAGCTGCATAAAGGGAAAATGCATTGTTTCATGCAAATGTAAATCTCAAAATATTTCATGCACTGATTTTTCTGCGTGAAGATGATGAGGACTTATGAGAAAATCATAGCCAACAAAGCGATATTGATAACGCTTCAGATGAAGATCTTTAAGTAAGAACTGTTTGTTTACCTTTAAATCTATATTTTGAATTAAAATCAGAGTTTAGATAATGAAATCAATCATTCATTACTTGAGTACATAAATAAAATTATCATTATATCTAATATTATGTAACGGAAGTTGTAATTTTTTTCTGTATTGAAAAAAAAAATGCTTCTTATAACCCCGAAACGCGTGTATGCAAATTACTTTACAGGTTTTTGGAATAATAAATTTGATTTTATCGTACAAAATTTCCAAAATATTTTTTAACTGTTACTGGTTACTAAAAATCTGCATCAAAAAAAAAAACATAAAATAAATGGATAACTTAATTTAAATTGGCAATTAGTTTTCAAATTTGAAATATAATAGTATTAAAACCTTAAATATATAAGATAAGTTGAAAAAATGGAATAATATGCCTCAAAAATCAGTTAAAATCGAAAAATTTCATCAATATCTAGTGCAGCCGCCATCTTGGATTCATGACGTCACACAGGCCATCTGACAGAAGTTCAAGCAAAACACCCGGTAAGGCATAGTTATATAGGCCATAAGGAATGTATTAGAATTGGTCTCAGAATTTCCTCACGAAATTTCCCACGGAAGGTTTTTTTCTTTAAGTATGCAACTGGACTATAATGTATCAAAAGGTATGATTGAAACTGATAAACATGGGGGAATTTCGTGTCGGTGAAAGTGGAGGGGACAGCAAAGAAATACATGTTTTGATGAACATAAATCCACGCAAATCACTTGATTTAGATTTAAAAATGTCATTTGGTCACACATGAAATTATCCTCTTACTACCAAATTAGTTCGAAAATAGTAATTGAATAATATTAATTTCTATTCTCCCTGTTTCTCTCCATTTCAATTTCTATTAACGAATAAATATTTCTGGTAAAATAATTAATTACTGCAGTTTTTTATCGCATTTCATGTAGTTTAATTACTAGAACAAGATTCAAAGGAAAATTTAACGCTCTCTTAATAGTTGCAAGGAATTTTCGTTCCTCATTTCAATCCTTTAACGTACTTAGCAAAAGAGAAAAGTGCTTTTAATGATGATTTTGCGTGTACCCTAGTTATGGTGCATCTCGAAACTTCATTACGAAGAGTGGATGATACACCAAGTTAACGGCTTACCGGAATGTCAAATTGCACCGCTGGTGGTTCTATTGAATACCGACAGCAGTCGGAATGTAATGGAAAGTGACAAGGAAAAGTATTCACTACGTAGAAGTCATTATTTATGTATTATACAAAACCATCACTTAGTATTATACTGTGTATCATCACTCATAACGTGTTAATATTTGATGTCATTAAGAACTCTTTTTTTTTAATTAAAAAAGGACGTTACGTGCTATCTATTTGCACGGGCGTAACATTTGAAGTACAGTAAATTCGCGATAACTCGAAGTCTAATAACTCGAATACTACTATAACTCGGAGTTTTTATTAAGTCCCGACCCCTTTGTTTTTAATTCCATGCTAATTAATCTCAAAAGCTCAAATTTAACTTCCATTAACTCGAAGTTTTTTTAAAGATGACTCGAAATTTATTCCGAAAGAACGAAAAAAAAAAGAACAAACAAGTGACTACTAGAGAAAAAATTCATTCACTTTCACTTGCAATTCCTGCACATTAGACCTCTAAAGCAAGGAGAACGCCTGTTGAGCCAAACTGCGATAAAGGAGTTACACGTGCGGAAATGAGTTAGCTTGTTTTCTTTTGTTGCACTATACTGTTTAAACTTTGACACGTTGCTGGTCTACGAATTTTCTTTTAAGCTATCAAGTTGTCAAGTCAACTGATTGTTTCTTCATTCAAATGCTGACCTATGTTAAGATGCGTTCCATTTCATTCTTAAGTTCGATAATTTGCTGATAAGTTCCTCAGAGACAGAGCGAGTCATTTTTACTATTAAAGATGTCGAAGCAAGTACTCTGCCAATGATATTAAAAGAAAAAGAGAAACTTCTAAAGCTGTAGAATCCATGAGTCCGAATTTGAAAAGAATGAAGATGTGCACCTTTCCTGAACTAGAATCAGCTCTACTTAAGTAGTTCCAGCAGTATCGAAATTTAAACCCTGCTTTTGGTTTTTTTTCCTCTAAATATTTTTGATTAAACTGTGCATATTGTGCCTAAAACTTTTAAGTTCTGGAATTTTTTCTGTTATATATATATATATATATATATATATATATATATATATATATATATATATATATATATATATATATATATATATATATATATATATATATATATATATATATATATATATATATATATATATATATATATATTATAATATTCAATGGTTTTAAATATTAAAATGTCGAAAACCAAAACTGGCGGTAAGTCGATCTTTCGATGAATCGAAGTTTTTCGTCGGTTCCTTTAGATTCGAGTTATCACGAAATGACTATATTTTCACTTTATTCCCAGAGTTTTAAACTGTGGCATTTATTTATTTTTTTATATTTGAATATAAGAAAGCATTATGCATAATAATACAAATGATCAACTTTCTAAAGTAAACTTTCGTATTTAAAAACTAATGATTTGGATGTGTTGCGGACGTGACCGTGCGGTCACACCCGCAACATGATCAAATCATCACTTTTTAAATACGATTTTTTAGAAAGTGTATACTTTTCAACATGTTATTACAATTAAATATCAAAATTTGAAACTCTGGTATTAAAGTGCAAATAGTACTTAAAGTATCACTCCCGGTCAAATGAATTAAGCATACGAGATTTATTTTTTATTTGAATTTAAGAAAACATTATGCATAACAATACAAAGTGACTACGTTCTAAAATATACTTTCATGCTTAAAAAATAATGATTTGTATGAGTTGCGGGCGTGACCGTGCGGTCACACCTGCAACAGGATCAGTTTTTAAGTACGATTTTTTAGAAAGTTTATACTTTATATTATGATTCATAATGGTTACAAATATTCAAATGTTATTACAATTAAATGTAAAAATTAAAAAAAACTATGATAATAAAGTGTAAATATGCTTCAAATGTCACGCCCGATCAAATGAATTAAGTCTAAGAGAAATAATTTAGCAACGAGCAAGTTACATCAGTTTAGCGACACGATACTAATGGATAATTAATGACAGTTGATTTTACCGCATAAAAATACAGACGAAACTCATCGATTTAAATTCTTCTATTAAAACGCTTCAGTCATCTCATCACTTTAAACCTAAGGAGTAGAGAGCAACTTAATGTTACCTTTGCACTGCTTTTTCTAGTGCATTTAGCTACAAAGGAAATAGTAAACGTCCTCACATTGTAATATGCTGGCAAAGTTATAATATATGCTTTCTACTTAAAATTTTTCATAACATAATAGCAGCACTGTAAAGAGGCCATCCTACAATTCTTAACCATAGAGTAAGATAGAGAGGACACGTTATACTATGAAATTAAAAACGGAAATTGCACCGATGTATCCCAAGATCCTTAGCTTCTCGCTAAAGATCTTGGGACACATTTCAATTCAAAGCATTGCATTACCGAATCTCAATTAGTATATAATTTAAACTTAGATATTGTTGCAAGTTTATAAAGCACGTTTTTAGGAACTCTCATTAAAGCGTGAAATAAAATGCAAACAATCCGCCAGCTACTTTATTCGGTTTCTTCACGAAATTGGTGAAAGCCGTTCTCACGAAGAGACCACGTTATCATAACCCCGCCCTTCTCACCGATGTATCCCACAACTCCGGAGTCAATTTCATCTCCTTTTTACCATAGATCCTCTGTTTAAATTTCTTTACTCTCTGTTTTGAACTCAGCTTTTAAATTATTTTTGAATGCTGGTTTGAATCTATTAAAAACTCTCGCTGTCCTATGTTTTAGACACACTACATAAAAACAAGCATATCGATTCTTCTCTTTTTTTTTCTTGTTGTTTTTCTTTTCAAATGAGAGATAATTGTACTTATGGTACTAAATCAAATTGCTTGTGACAGTAATCAACAAAAATATGTCAACACCCTTAATACCGTGATAAATTTCGTCAGAGGAATCCTCTTTTTTTTAGTTCAATTTTAGAACTGCAAGGAAAGATTACTGTAGTAGCTTTTTAAAATTTTAGCAATTGCCTAGATAGTTGGAAACGCGCTTATGTGTGCATCACATGACTTCCTTTTACGGACAATAGCGTCTTGGAGTAAGCAAGGAAACACTAAATATCCCCCCCCCTCCTATTTTCTTGCGAACCGAAGCAAAAAAACGTTTTACACAGAATTATTTCCCCATTATTGGCAATTTTAATGTGATTCAGTGGTTAACTCTTTAAATATCACCAACATTGGCCGAATTAAAACCAGACTTAAAAATTAAAAAAAACAAGCCAAATTTTTCGCCAAGTTGGCGACAAAACTTGGCGACCAAAATCTTGGCGATATATCGCCAAGTGTTCGACAAATTATAACACCACTCTAGTTTACATCGAAATTAACAATGATTTTCCCAAAAAAAAGGGGCAAAAGACCCATTTAGAAACATCCGAATGCAACCAAAAGAGGAGATGTACAACTAGACCCCACTATGAGTCTACGTACCAAATTTCACCTTTCTAGGACACACCGTTTTTGAGTTATGCGAGATACATACACACATGCGCACATACTTACGTACATACGGACGTCACGAGAAAATTCGTTGTAGTTAACTCGGGGATCGTCAAAATGGGTATTTCGGGTGTCTTCACGTTTCTAGGCATGTATCCACGTATGGTCGGGTCGAAAAAAAATCTCAACATTCATTCAGGGGTAAGCAAAATGGAAATTAAAACCGATTTTTGAGTGAAAATTTTTTTGCTTTTTTGTAAAAGGAAGTAAAAAACCTATTGCATTTTTTTGCAGGCCGTTATTGTACTGAATGTACGCTTCAAGTGTTGCAAAACAACTACGTTATTCTTACCTGCACATACAAAAATGTTTTTTGATCACTCTTTCAAAGTTAATCACAACATACTTAAAACCTAATAAATTAATTCGAAAGAATATACTAATAATAAATTGCTAGGAGTGTTAATAAATAAATTAATTGCACCTTTTTTTCACCGAAAATCCAGTAAATGCTATTCATAAATATGTTTTCTGTTCAATAGCATAAAATAAAACTACAAAAGGAAAATGAAATATTTTAATGTCTTTTCTGGATGCTTCATTTTTTTTTCTTTGTTCAAGCATGTATGGCAAAAAACCGAAATCGATTACCGGTGAACACAGCATAAGAATATTTTTATGTAAATTGCTTTGCCGGTGGCTGAATATTCTTATGCAAAAGAAATATACTTTGAGTCATTAACTTCATAGAAGAAGACACCATTGTTGTCTGGAGTTTTTTCACAGGCATATCTAACCAAGTTGAAAGTCATTAAAGCAATTTAAAATGCTTTCTCTTCTTTCTCCCTGAGTATTTATGTGTGATGGCTTTGCGCATGTTTTTATGGTCTTATGCGTTGAAAGATTTAGAGTTCAGTGTGGGTTTGGCGAGGAAGAGAAAAAATAAGTGAACTTCTTTCACATTTTTAATATTGTTCTCATTACTTCGCATCCTCGGGACATCAAAATCTAAGAGAAATATCCGAAATTGGAAAGCGCAGTGATAACGAAAGTTTTTATTCCTTTGCATAGATAAAAACAAGTATTTTTTAGCATATTGCGCAGGAAAAAAAACTTGATATGTTTAAGTGAAATATTGTTGTTATAAAACTCTAGTTGCGTGCGTGTGTCTTAAGTATTTTGATTTATAATCTGGTTCTATTTGAAATTTAATTATGAAAATTAACTCTAAAATTAATATTCAATTACTTAGGAAAACTAAAGTTCTGCCAAAAAATTTTACTCAATTAAAATATTCATCCTTTTGTCATTATTTATCAAAAACTGCCCATTTTTGCAGGTAAACAACATGTTATTTCCGTTTACTCCGTTATAAAGATTTCTTTTAATTATGATTTATAAGAACTCTTAAATTCATTTTAAAACAGCAATCACAATATAATTTAGCAATCAAAATGAGGAAGGGATTTCAACGAAGAAGATCTTTGCTAAGTTCACAAAAAGTCTGCGATAGCATTTTGAAATAGCAACCTTGAAATACCATCTTTATGGTAACCATAGTACTTTGTGTTGGATAGGGAGGCATTTAGTATTTTTGACCAAGTATGGTGATGACATGGACATTTTTCTGTTGTCGGCAAGGTAAAAATAAATATGACTGCAAGCAGCAAAAACATACAGTTGGACCACGAAAAATATGGAATTTGGCAATAAGCCAAGTTGAGACGATTCCATCTGAATGAATCTAGCAGAGGGAAAAGGAAAATAGCAATGGGTTTTTGATGCACACGTTTTATAATACCCATAGGACCTTATCAATTTATTGCTTTCTCTAAAATAAAATGAGGGCAAGTAAAAAGAGTTTCTTTTGAAACAACAAAAAGAAAATAAAATGTTTTCATTTCGACCGTAAATGTAAAATTATGTTGTAAAAAAGTTGATCACTTAATTTTTGGAATGAGAATGTGGATCAAATATAGTTTACATTGAAAAAAATATTGCCGTGAACAAATTATCATTTTTACAAAAGTGCGTTTAAATAATCAAAAGGAAAAAGCGACTTCCGTAGCGGACAAACTAAGACCAGAGTGAACTAATACATGCTTCCATTTCCGTCTGTAAACCGGATGTTTGCCTTTCCATATCATCGATGGTCAGACGACGACAGATTCTCATGAAAAGTTCGATATTGTTGCACGAAAAATCAAAAACTGATCAAGAAAAATAAAAAAAAAAAAACACATCAGGTCTGATTATTCTGATATTTCTGATATGCTCTATTAAGGAAATAAAAAGCAATATATTCAGTTTCACAACTGACGTCCAAAGAAATTTGCATCGTCAGCAGCAACTTCATTTAATTCTTTTGTCAGAACCATTGAACCATCAACCACAACTCTGTCAAAATTATATCAAAAGAGAGAAAATCTTTATTTACTATTCAACTCGTTTAATATTTATGAGAAAGTCTTATTTTGATGCTTAAAAGATTTTGCCTGCTTATATGAATACATTAATTTGATTTTGTTTAATATTCAAAAATGAATGAGGAGTAAGACATGTAAATGAAAGGTAAGATCCCTAGGAAAGAGGCAAGCAGGAAGAAAAATATATGCATATCCTGATCAGTGGTTATTAAAATAGCAGAAAAAGTAAAATATTCAAGAAAAAACATTCGATCTGAGACAGAATGTACGCGATTAAAAAACAAGTGTGGTTTTAGTTGCGTAATGATGAGCGAAATTTTTATTTACCTGAGCGAAGAACTGTCGACTGTTCTTGGTTAAAAGTAGGGCTGCGGAGTAGGCGGAAAAATGACTGAATCTGACTCCGACTCCTGGAATTTTATATCCTTTGACTCTGACTCCTTTACTATTTTACTCCAAAATCAGTCCGACTCCAACTTCGACTCCGCAAGCTCTGTCAGAGTAGTGGACTTTGAGGGAAAATGATCGACTCCGACTCCTTTACCCCAAAATCCGTCCGACTCCGACACCACAGCCCTGGTTAAAGGTGCAATAGGATAATCGATAGAACAATACTAAAAATTTTAGTTGTTAACTTGCATTTGGACCAAACTATCAAAAATTCAAACAAAAAAGTTGATTTAACTTTTGAAGGATAGGGTTACCTAAAATGAAAAATACTTGTTTTTTCATTGACAGCATTAATTATCAAGTGGTTCTCCACTTAGAGAATTGAAATTTGCTAAGGTTAAGCAATTTATGAGGAGTTTTAATGCACTTTTTTGCAAGATTATGAGCACGAAAAATTCAGTAATGTAATTAAACTGTGCATTATTATGCAACTTTTTGAAAAAATAAAAATAGATAAAATTGCTCTTTAATTTTCCTTAGCCTGTTCTGTCACTATACTTTCTTTACATTGCATGCTGCCCAGCTGGTACTACATTTTAGCTGTTCAACAATATATAGAGGAAAGAGCTGCACTTTTGAACAATTTTTTTCATTTCTTTATTTTTCAAAAAATATTAATAATTTTTCAGCTCAAAAGTTTCTCCTTTGTTCTGAAAAGTAACTGGAGAAAACCAATGCAATTATAGTATCTGTATATTTGTGCTGTAATTACGGTGGTTTTCTCCAGTTACATGTGAACAGGCCTGAGGCACATATGAACACGATACGAAAACGCAGGACAAGGATTATATTTTAACGTATTCGTATGAAAGTAAAACTGTTTAATACGAAGCATATACGTAGATACCAATTACATTGAATACTTTATTTTTTTTATATGTACACAGGGTTTTAAAAAGTATTCCACTGATGAAGAAAATTCAGTTCAAAAAAACTACTTCTGATTTAAACATAACTTTTTTTATAATTTGATCCAGATCTGAAGCAGTTTTTTTTTTTTTTCACAACGTTAATATTTTTACGAGTGAACCTTTAATTCTGAGCCGATTTAGACGATATTAAACTTCGCGCCAGTCACTAATGCAGCAAGAAATTACTTACTGGGGGGTGAGGGTTTAGTCATTGACGTCCTTTTGTGGATGTAAACTGTCATATTAATATTGGCAATATGTGCTGAAACCAGAAGTTCAGGGCGATTGACCCTCAAAACCTCCCTTGTGGCAGGCGACATCCCCTAGAAGTGCTTTCTTTTATAGACGCCATTTTCAGTTTTCGAAGTCAGCACCACCTACATGCTTTGTGCTAGTATTGTACCGATAGCGGAAAAAACTTTATGAAATAAGAATCAAATTTTTTAAAAATAAATTTGTGTTCAGCATAAGCAGTTTTTTTATGAATATATTTTCTTTATCAACGTGAAACTTAATAATTAAATTGTATAAAATAAAGTTAAACATTACAGTCAATTCATCTAAAGAAAAACTTTTTGAATCTTATTTTCAAAATTACTAAATGTTCAATGCACTGAGTTGTGTTCATTCCCTGGTTGGCCTGTTCGAATTGTAATTTCTCCGAATTAAATTTTACTGAGAATAAAACTAGAGGAATACTTATCAGTGTTGACTGCATAGAAAGTAGTAATACAAAAATCCAGAGCAGGCCTTTGAAATACATACTTCAGAAAACTTTGTTTTATTTTTTTTCGAAAATATCGGCTGTTCAATAACTGAAAATGGTTCTTCACTGGTCAGTCTACCCTCACTAAAATTTCTCAGAATTCAATTTCACCGAGAAAAAAATTAAATGAATACATGTCAGTGTTCCATGCACCGAGTTGTGTTCATTCACTGATAATTATATCCTAATTGCAGTTTCTAAGAATTCAATTTTACTGAGAATAAAACTAAAATAATACTTGTCAGTGTTGTGTTAAATGCATAGAAAAATCAATTATAAAAATCTACAACACGATTTTGAAATATATATTCCACAAAAACTTATTTTATTTTTAAAAAATACTAGCTGTTCATTAACTGAAGCGTGTTCTTCACTGGTCAGTCTTAACTAATTCCTTTTTTCTCGGAACTTAATTTTACTAGAAATAAAAGTACATGAATACTTGTCAGCGTTCAATGCTTCACTGATCAGTGAATGAATACAACTCAGTGGAGTTGTATTCATTCACTGATCAGTCCTGATCCTGATTGTAGTTTTTCAGAATTCAATTTTACTGAGAATAAAATTAAATGAATACTTGTCGGTGCTCAATGCACTAAGGTTTGTTCATTCACTAGTCGGTACATCCTAATTGCAGTTTCCCCGAATTTAATTTCTTTGAGAATAAAACTAAAAGAATACTTGTAAGTGTTAAATGCATAGAAAAGTTTAATACAAAAATCTAGAACACGCCTTTGAAATATATATTTCAATGCTTTCAAATCACACTACAATGGCACCCTAAGAAAACATTTGAAAAATATTTACACGGAGGCGCTGAATAGCAAATTCCATTTCCAATTCCCGACAAAACATAATTACTTCCCGTCAGAGAATTAAGCACTACCTCTTTTTAATTATGTAAAGGTAGTTTAATTGCTGAATAAGATTCAAGGGAGAATTTAATTCCCCCTTAATGATTGTAAGGTATTTTGTTCTTGCTTCGTCTAAGTCATGTAACAAACTTAGCAAATGAGAAAAGCACTTGTAATGATGATTTTGCGTGTACCCTCGTTAAGGCGAATGCGTTGCTAAACTTCATTACGCCATGGCGTTCAATTCGAAGTTAACGGTTTACCGGAATGTTAAATTGCAGGAATCCCGGATTTATTGAATAGCCACTGAACTTAGTATTTCACGGCAAGTGAAGAGGTAAAATTAAAGTATTTGGCTGCAATTAGCGTCTGGGCTTGAAACGAGGTGATATGGCGTAAACTTTAGAAACCAGACTGCATAATGAGACGTTTAGCTTCTATGGTTAAGTATATGTACAACTGTGTGCCATTAATTAGGGAAAAATTTTAAATAAAAAGACATTAGTTATGTGGATTTAGGCACGTTTTACTGTTTAGGTATGCTTAAGAATGAATTTGACTTTTTACCTTAAAATTTTAACATTTCCTGACAACTATTTAAAACTATGAATTATGTTTATTTTTCTTATGCAAAAGCCTTAGCTTTCATGGACATAACAGAATTTCTATTGAGATCACAGAAGAAGTATTATTGTGCAATTGCTGTGCTTATGCTGCTTAATACGGAAAAAAATAGATTTAATGTCGCGGTAGCAAGGCAATGACAACAGAGGCAATATAAATTGACGCATAGTTGCTGCGCAAAATATGGCATATACAAAGAGCTTTATTAGACTACAAAAAATATGATATAAGTCTTAGTGATTTCGCAACAGCTTTTGTAAATAAGTTGTAGGTGCATCTGTTTCCACAATTTTACATTATCAAGTACTCAACTATCAGATTTATTTAACAGTAAATCTGTTAACTGTATGTTTATGAACTATATGTTTTGAGCAGGAAGATTCGCACCACGATTGTTTTACGTACATAAACAAACACTTTCAATGATATGCGTGACTTTTTTTTTTAATTTTGCGTGAATTTTATTGCTTCTAGTTCAATTTTTATTTTTTTCGAGGGGGAGGGGGATAAATGTAGTGCAGCGACCCAGTTCCTGTACACTTCTAACCAATAGACGAATACAAAATTTTCTATAGTCCAATCACGAACAAATAACCCTTGTCAATAATTACTTGAGACAACGGGTCCATTCCTTAAAATAGATAGAGAAGGAAGAAAAGAAGCGTGCCATATTTTGACAATTTAGCAACATTTTGGCGATATGAAAAAAAATTTACTCCTAGTATATTTTCTTTACATGATTATTTAGATGTGTAAGATTTAAGTTGCAGCAAAAAAACTGCGATGAGTTGGGGGGAAAATGAAAATGACAAGCCTTGAATTCTTGATTGCAACCCTACTCGAACCAATTTTCAATTGAAAATAATGGGGTTGTTTCCTTCAGTCAAAAGTACTACTTTTAGTCACTGAAATTGATAGAATAAGCAAAAAAATAATAATAACATGGACCCAGAAAATATACTTCCATTTTCCCAATAATTATTTTTTAATATATCTGATTTTTCAAATAAGGCGTGGTCTATATGAGGTTACAAATGATGCACTTTGGCGCATCTTTCTACCGCGTTTCCACGGTGTGATAATCAAGAAGCGAATTAAAGATTGCGCTCTAGGCTTGCTATCAACCATATCGTTGCCAATACACGTGAGTAAAGATGCGAATTAAATATTTTGCTCTGTGAATGGCAATAGTGAATGGAATTTCATCATTTGTGATGTCATCGGCAGAAGCGTAAACAATAAAAGCTCATCAATTAAAGTCTTTTTTTTAATATTAAACGTAAACAAATTATTTTAAAAAATGGGTCAGATTCTATGTTTTTAAACATGCTCTTTCAGAAAAAATACTTTTGAAATTTTGGAAAAACGATCCCATTATCGGGGACGTTGTTATCTCTGACTAATGGCTGTTGAAAGAAGTAAAAAAAGGCCCACCCACTTACGTAGGATGTGACCTGTCCAATGAGAACCCTACCTTGACCGCACAAAATTAAAATGTTTTACCTCTCTGGCTATTTTCTTAGATTCCAACTTGACGTAATCAATCTATAGAACGAATGACGCACTTAGAAATTCCGTTCCAACTTTTCTTTCCATGTCGCCCCTACACGAAAGTTGACAATTCTGAAACGGGGCGGAGCAAAGGCTCAACTTTTCGTGGTCAGTACTTTTCCTTTTGAAATTGTATGGAAGGATTATTACTGTTGCCAATTTATCTGGGGAAAAACTTGAAATCATGCTTTTTTTTAATTACGGCTGTTTAATCACTGGGTTGGATTCATTCATTGGTCGGACTAACCTAAATTATTATTTTACCTTTATATTATTACTATGACACCCGTTTCTAATTGCGGCGTTCAATGTTAAATTATCTCAAGTCCATCAAATATAGTTTAGAGATAAGCGAAGTTAAAATTTATGGAAATCTGACTGCGAAGAGTTTAATCCTTGGCCCCGCCTTGTTTCAGAAGTGTCCATTTTTGTGAAGGGGCGGAAGAACGGAATTTGCAAGTGCGTTATTGGTTCTAGAGGTTGAATACGTCACCTTGGAATTTAGGAAATTATCCAAAGGTGTGAAGCATTTCAAGAGGCAGCTGTCTCATTAGACAGGTCACATCCTACGTAAGTGGGGTAGTCTTGGTTTAACCTCTTTCTGCAGTCATTGGTCCTAGAGATCCTATATGCGGAGAGATTGGACAACGGCGCGCCGCTATCCGCCATGTTTAGTCCAAGTGTCGTCAGCTCGAAATGCTGCGCTGTGTGAATTTCTAGCTTTCTGACGGAATATAGGACATTAAACCTTTTAAGTAGAGACTTACTTTTTTTTCTCCTCGTCTTTTCACTAAACTAAGTGAGTTCAAAGTCTGGAAACCCGTCGCCAATCGTTTCGTATCGTCACAGCGCTTACAAAGAAAAAATTTTTTTCTCAAAATTTTTTTTCATAAAGACAGAAAACAAACATATATTTGTGATCTGCACATTTCATATCATTAATATCAAAACTAGCCTCTAATTTTTCGATACAATGTACAGTGATATTTAAGGCAGAAGATGCATTACGGTCTACGGGGAGTGAGCATCTTTGGACATAAGATGGCCGCCGCTCTGAAGTTGTCCAATCTCTCCGTATTTAGGATCTCTAATTGGTCCATGACAACAACGCCACCAATAATTCATTTGAACTGAAAATTGGCAAGAATAGGGTTGCAATGAAGAATGCAAAGCTTTTCATTATTACTTTTTTGCCAATTCAATGCAATTATTGCTGCAGCTTAAATAATTCAGGTCTAAAGAATCATATGACGAAAATATATTAGGAGCACATTTGTCTTTCATATCGCAAAAATGTCACTAAACTCGAAAATATGGCGCGCGTTCGTTCTTCCTTCTCTACCTATTTTAAGGAATGGACTCGTTTTCTCAAATGATTGACAAGGGTCATTTGTTCGCGGTCAGACTGTAACACTAGTTAACTCCATTCACGGCTAAAGACAACTGCTGCTATTTGTTAGAAAACTACAGTAGTAGGGACTTTGTTCATTCAGACTCTGAAAATATACAACATTAAAAAGAATAAATCTGCTGAAAACAAATTTATTATAAAGTAGGATCCGCTATAGTACTGCAGACCACAATTAGTTATACCAGTTGATATTTTGTTTATTTTGGAGTGATTAATTTATATATTTTAGTACATAACAGTTGTTATCTACAATTTTTTCGTAAGCCACGTGAATTCTAAACATTCGTTTTGCCAAAGTTCTTCGAATAATCAGCCGGCACATTCGTCAACCCATTGCGTCATCGTGATTGTCATAAAATAAAAACACTTTTCTAAGTTAAAAAATCATATTTTTTTTCTTCACTCAGGAAAATGAAATAGAAGCGATAGTTTAAAGTTATGTTGCTTGCAAAAACAAAATTTTACGAAGTTCATAGCAGGAAAACAAATTTATCCGCGCCACGGTTCGAAGTTAGTGTCAATCAAGTGTAAATGATTGTTCGCCGCAAGGACACGTAATCATATTTTCCCTGACAGTAATTTTTAAACCAGCAAAAATTTGGAAGTGGTATCCGTATTGAGCAATATTTTATATTTCATAGCAGGAAAAGTATATCCTTCGCATCTTTCAATTTTTTTGCTCCAATATCGTAAAAGAATATTGTATTTAACCATTAAAATCCCTAAATATAAAGCTTAATATAATACGTTATTTTGGCGGGTAAATATTTATGTGCCAGTTTTAACTTCCAGCTGTACACAAAATAAATCTGCTAGCTTCACATCACAAGCAAAAAAGACCAAATTTTATTTTCTTTTAGTTTGCAATCAATTCTTACATTTCGTCGACACTTATAAATAACTAGCAAAAATACCCGGCGTTGCCTGGGTCTAATAATTACGAGAAACAATCGTTACTTGCATTTGTTTTCTGTTTTAAGTGAAAGAATTTAAAACACACCTTTTTGACCGTGATTAAAAATCTAGCTTCTTCTTTACTCATAAAACTAAAATAACAACAATTATTAGAAACAAAGTAGTATTCATTTAGAAACGAAAGCACGACAGTTAAGCACATAGAAATTTGAAGAATTCCAAAAATATGAAATTAAACTTCAGATATTTAAAAATATTTATTTTCTTTCTTTTTTTTTAACATGGAGTTTAAAACCTTCTTTGTATAGCTATTGAGGTACAAACTGCTTTAAAAAAGTGTAGCCATCAGTAATCCCCTTATACTTACTTTAAATATTTTCGGAAATTGCAATTATTGTGAGTTCTTGATACGATTTATAATGCTACTAAATTTGCGGAAATCGTTATGGGATACCTTCGATAATGTTCCCCCTCCTTACTTTGTAAAGCGGTATGTTGCAAATTTTCGTTAAAGAGATATTGTCGCCAGATGCTGAGAAACTTTTGGTCACCAGAAAATGGCGCTAAACAGTTTCATCCGAAATGTTTCCAAAATAAGTAGTAACATTTGACAATTGTTTAAAATTGTGCAAAAGAAAAATTAAAGGAAGTTTTTGTGCTGTTTATGGATTTGTCTAATTTACTCGTAGTTGGTGGATTATTTTAGCATATTAAAAAAAGTTTGAAAGATTCTTTTAATGGTGATATTTAGTTTACATGATGAAATTCGAGAAACATTATAACGTAGTCTTTGGCTTTAAAAACAGCGACAGTTGAAAAAACTTCCAAATACATAAGCCACTGAAATCTTTCTGCATAAATTTTGGCGAGGTTTCTGCTGGTAGATTGGATAATGATTAAGAGTCCAATCGGCACAAATAATTAGAAAAGAAACATAATTTACATTAAAGTTCCGTTTAAGTGAAAAATAATCAGCCAAATCCAGTTATCATTTGCCAATCTTGTGGGAAAATGTTACTTTAAGATTTGACTTGAGAAAAGTCTCGAACAGTCAGACGAAAGGCAAAAATATTCAACAACACAATTCTAGCTATCAAACTAATTTGATACTAAATAATGAATTGAGTTCATGAAAGCCTTCGAACATTGAATTAAAATGCTAATAACTCGTTTTTTATGCAATTTAGAACTTTCTAACAGATGCCATCTTCAGCAGAAAAATCAGCGCTTTCGACGGACATATAATGTTAATACGTGCAAGTATTTTTTCACCCCCATATTGGGGCATTTATGCGTAAATTGGGACTTCAAAATTGTAATAAAAAAGGAACAATCAATCGGATTTTTTTCGAACTGGTCTGCAAACCTCCCCAGTACCAAAAAGAACAAACAGTGAAAGTTTCAGATAAATCTGCCAGGTAGTTTCTGAGATCTTAGGGAACGCACTCACATTTACCAACATCCATTTATATACAATATATAGATTTTAATGAGTTTTAAGATAATGTCGTAAGCAAAAGGGAAATTAATATTTTCCTATCCCCTCCTATTTTAACAAATGATAAAATAAACAGAATGGGCTTGCTTTTTTTTCTTAAACTAAGTAACGCTTCGTTCGAAAATTTTATTCGGACCTCTTACAAGGAAACTATTTGAAAATGTATCATAAAAAAATGAAAGTGAAACATCGTAGTCCTTCTCAAAAACTTTTAAATTTGTTTCCTTAATATGATGCATCCGATTTTTATTAAATTTTTTATATGTGAATGTTGGTCACTGAAAACAATAATTCAATAATTTTTGTAGGTTTTTGTAAACATTTTTCGATTGCTATGAAGTAATAGATTTTAAGAAAGTTGCATTTCAAAACGCCTGTAGCTCAGTTATCACACGGGAAGTTATGTTTAGAAACATTTGGGTGATTCTCCAAAACCCTGACAATACTATGTCCCAGGAGCCTAACACAAAGATTGTTTGACCTAGATTTTTTTTTAACAGTTGGAAATAACTTTTCTGATGTTTTTCTATTATTGCTGAAACAATAACTCATTTATTTTTTTCCTACAAAAATTTCTACAAACTTTAAAGTCACACTTTTGGCGTGCCCCCATTCGTTTCTCAAATATACTTAAATTATTTAAAAATTTTACACCAACATTCCATCAATTTAATTTGTAGTACAAAAATATGCTTACTTAAAGGTGTAAAATAACATTCTTTAAATAAATTTAACTACTTGAATAATCAAGGTACATCGTTTTAAAGTTTGTTCCGAGGTTTTCATTTCACTCTCCTGTCCTAGGAATGCGTTAAATTATTACAGGTAAAAAAAAAAAAAAAAAAAAAAAAAACAGGAATTTTTAACTGTTTATTGTCACAATTTAGTTGGCTTCCTAGAATATTTTGTTAATGTGATTCGTCAGCTGTTCTCATAAAATTTTGAAGTTTAAAATGGGGTATGTAACATTTTTGCTGTCACTCTCCTGAACAACATATTTGTTTTAAATTAAAAAAAGAATTTAATTCTACTCATAGTGCGTAGTTGAATTAATAGGTTAGAATTGAAAAATAACATTATTTACCTTAAATATAATTCTGGGTCTACGTAACAGGAAAATTGTATGCAAAATGTCCCTCTCCTGCGCGAAAAAATGTCATTCTCCTGGCGCAAAGAAGCCACTCTCCTAGCATTATTTATAACACATTAGTAATACATTTAATAGAATAGAATCCAAACCATTCATTTCCAAATCATTAGTTAGAAAATAAGATTATGATTTAAAAAAAAAAAAAATGAATTTTGCTAATGATAGCCTGAAAATGTAGCCGTAGAGAAATTCTATTTATTTAATCCGCCCCCCCCCCCTTTTTTTTTCTTGTTCAGGCGAATCTTTCAAAAAAAAGATTTGTTGGTTGTTCATTTTTACTTTCTTCTATATCTAATATATAGAAGAAAGTATTGGATTCGTGCAAATTTTCGAATTTCGAAGGATTCGAATGTTTTGAGGTGTGCTGAGTCCATTTCGACTATTTTTGGAAAATGTCTGTCTGTCTGTCTGTGTGTGTATGTGTGTGTATGTGTGTCACGTCTGTGTGTGACCAGTTTTTTGTGGCCGCTCTACAGCAAAAACTACCGCATGAAATCGAACGAAATTTGGTACACATATGTGCCCCTATGTGAACTTGTGCCCATTGGTTTTTGGCGCGAATTCCTCCAAGGGGAGTGGAGCAATGGGACGTTTTTTGAGCTACGCGTGCTTGCTATTCCTCAGGAAGTAACTGGCGGAATCAAACAAAATTTGGTCCATATGTTGCCATTAACAGGAACAGGTGCTGATTCAATTTTGGTGTCAATAACTCAAACGGGGGTTGAGTTATGGAACGTTTTTTTTTCGTCAATTGTGACTGCTGTATCTCAAGAAATAATGAACGGAATGAAAGAAAATTTATCGGGAAGTAGCCCTTAGTTTTTTTTTTCTTTTTGCGAATAAAAATAGCTTTATTAAAGCAAAAATAAGAAAGATAAATCGTAATAGATTGTCGTCTGCGTATTTCTCGTGATTTTAATTGTATGGAAATGATCGGAAATATTATCTCAATGATTTAAAATTTTTAACTGTTGCCATCTTATGTTTGTTAACAAATAAAATATTTGTTATTAATTCAAGCAAAACTTTTAAAATAACTTTCATCCATAGACTAATAATAAGAATAGACCGAGCTATGGCAACCCTTTTGCTGCTCATAAACCAAACCATGTGACTGGTGGATATCCTAGCAACAGCGGGCGCTCAACGCCCGCGAGAAATAAAATAAATGGAATTGATGGAATACGGAAGAATGATACCCAATAAAACATAAATGTGAAAAAGAAGCCAAGTTCGGTCGAAATAAGGTTCGAGGTAGACGGTGTCCCCAACAAAAAATAGTTCAGAGCTAAACTGTTACCAAGTTCCATATCAGTTCCACATAGATGTTGGATTTTCCCATGTTCTTCAATTCATTTAGAAAACAATTTTTTATTTTCTTTGATAATGGATTTCAAACTTGCGGCAAGTTCTAGTCATCGCTATTTTTTTTTTCAAACTTGCCAAGTTTTAAATCCATTATCAAAGAAAGTGAAAAATTGTTTTCTAAATGAATTGAAGAACATGGGAAAATCCAACATCTATTTGGAACTGCTATGGACTTGGTAACAGTTTAGATCTGAACTATTTTTTGTCAGGGACACCTCCCACCTCGAACCTCATTTCGACCGAACTTGGCTTCTTTTTCACATTTATGTTTTGTTGGGATATCATTACTTTTTGAAGAGCTAAATCAAAGGTTATGTTCTAATTTAGACGATTATATATGCAAAAGCGTATAAAACTATATGATTTCCATTTTTTCCCCTGCTTTTACGGTTCACTGGTTTGCGATTTCTCTTTATTAGAAGTTTTGAAGATATTTCGATAGCTGAGGACTTGGTACGATCGCCAGTTTTAGGCAGTAATCGTCTGTTTTTCCCATTTATCAGCTAGGCCAAAGTACATTAGTTCTTGGTCTTTGACGTCCTCAGATTTGTCGACAATTAGGAAAATTGCTGACTCATCTCAAAATCTGTCTGGAATTTATTGTTCAGGGGAATAATCATAACGTAGATCGTAAAATATGCGGAATTGGTGAAAATATTTCTCAATTGTTGAAATTATTGCTGCCACTTTTGCTCCTCCAGTAAAATTTTGCATTTAATTGAGATCTAAAGATTTTATAAATTTTAAAGCTGGTTATTTTTGATTTTAAAGGCTTAGCTCTAGATTTGCAATTTTAATTATTTGATGGATCATTTTTCATTTTAGAGTAATTTAAAGTATCGTTTAAAGCCCCATTTTGGTTAGAAATTTAATTGTTAATTTAAAACATCAACAACCTTGTTTTGGCAACATTTGACGAGTCCTTTTGTTTTGATTTATTTGGCGAAATATTTTGCAATCGCACGGTTACATATGCATGAAAATCTATCTTTATGCCAAATTTCAAGTATGTGAGACACTTGGAAGTTCGTAAACATTTTGATGAGTGAGTGAGTGAGCCAGTGTTAAAAATGACACTTTTCAGATCTTAATAATTCCATATATATAAGAGGTACACTCATGAAATTTAGGATTATAGGTCTACTATGCAGCTCTATTAGACATACAAAATTTCAAGCACGTAGATTTAATGGTTTTTGAGAAATGAGGGGGTCAAAAGTAGTTTGAAATGATTCGTGTAAGATACACACTGGCAGATGTGTCGCCTGATTTCCGAACTTGGCTGACACACTGCCGTGTGTCTAAATTTTATGGAGTCCGATTTGTAAATTTGTTATTCTAAGTTGTAAATATTTTGTTCAATAGTGGGTTTTTCGTTTAGATAGTATTGTGCATTTTCTTTGTTCAATTTAAGATGAAAGCGCCTAAAAAGAATCGGCAAATGGTAAGATTTTTACCTACAATATCAATTTAAGATACCGATTAGTACATTTTTGCGTTAACGCAAAACGTTTACGCCATTACGTTTACGCCAACGCTGACGTAGCAGTTCCGAATGAAATAAAAGCTACTGAAAACTGTGATCAAAAACTAATTACTAATGTCAAAATAATGCATAACTAAAAGAAAAACAGTTCAATCTCTGCACTTGGAAAAAATTATAATGAAAACACATTACGTCTTAAAATACATGTCGAGTGCCAAACTATAGATAATGTTGCCATCTAGCAACCATGCTGCCCAAGTTTTCGCTAAGCCTTCCACCAGTCACATGATGTATCCATGAACCAATTTTTAACCGACTTCAAAAAGGAGGCGGTTATCAATTCATACCGTATGTATGTTTTTTTTTTTTTTTTTTTTTTTTTTTTTTTTTTGTCCACGCACAGCGTCTCACCTAGTGAACCGATTTTGATGATTATTTTTTTAATGGATAGGGGGTGACTCAACTTAGGTCCCATTACTTTGTTTGACCATATTTGCCCTTTAGAAAAAAAGTTATGGGCAAAAAAACAATAAATTTCATGCAATTTCCCTATTAGATTAAATATTAAACCCATTGTTATGAAAGTTTGGTGCCATACAACAGTAACATTAATAGTAATTGTAATGATAATTTTGAATGAAGGCTTCTCTGAAGCAAGCATCAAATTTCTTCAAGGGATATTTCAATAATGGGGAATCTGGCGCTGTCGTCTCATTTTTGGCGTAAATAATTTTATTTTAGTAACCCTGCTGATTTATAGTAACCCTATGTGAATTATCAAAATCTTTCTTTCTTCAGTGCTATTGCTCCATAGTAGGGGTAAACCTAACCTGGAAGCGAGGTGATGCAGTGATTAGGATCTGCTTTAGCCTTCACAATGCTACCATTAGGTTTGCCTCAACTAATCTCTGTAGTATTTTTATCGTTATCATGTATGCCGATAACAGATGATCAGGGCTAAGTAAGAAAATACAGGATAGCATCATGAGCAACTTAGATGCTGTGAAATGTAAATTAGTTAGGAAAAACGCAATACTTAAATGGTTATAATTAAATTAACTACACATGATTTCCAGAGAGGAACAAAGATAAGTTTTTAGTGCCAATCGCTTAAAGTTTAACGCGTGTCAATAGTTTTTTTTTTTTTTTGTATAGAGCATTTTTAAGGAAAAAAAATGTGAAGTTTCGTGATGGTAACTTCTTACTATTTCTGAAATACCTACACTTACACTAAAAAGAATGAAATAAAAAAAAATTTGAAAAAAAAAATAGAACCGACTTCAAAATTGCTCTAAAATGAAAAATAATTTCATTCTTTAAACACCATCGATAATGCTTTTAAACATAATTTTTGAAGTTGGCGCGAAAACGATAGATAAAATCATTCACAGCCATAACTCAAATAGAACTATAAATTTAACCAGGCCCAGTTTCTTCACTATCACATACATTATGCATTGATGACAGCATATTTGAATAACGATATAAATAAGATAAATAAATACTTTTGTGCTGAACAGTAAAGTAAGAGTGCTTCTTCTAACGTTGTTTTTGTCTTACTTTAACGATATAAATGTTTCGTTCGTAACTTTGGATGCTTTTCTGAAAAAAAAAATATGAACGAAGCATGGTTACACTGGATTTTGCGTTTTGTTTTTGCGCCAAATTCAAAAACTATGTTTAAAAGCATTATCGATGGTGTTTAAAGAATAAAATTATTTTTCATTTTAGAGCAATTTTGAAGTCAGTTCTATTTTTTTTTTTTTTTTTTTTTTTTTTTTTCAAATTTTTCATCAGCAAGTCTGGGAAAGCTCGGTCTACTCTTATTATTAGTCTATGCTTTCATCTTTCGCTCTTTGCTTTGCTTTTGCAATAATTCAGACATTGGGATGGTCGTCAAGTTTTTGCATGTGTAATTTTGTTTTTGTTGGGAATATTGCTTCCTCGTCAAGCATGGGGAGGGATCAGAAAAAAAAAGAAAAATATAGAAGAAAGTTTTGGAATATCCACAACATACTAGTTTAATTTAATGTTGCTTGAATAGATAAATGAAGTTGCTTTAAATTTCTAAATAAGATTATTAAAGCTCAATTTTCTAGAATTAAGCAAATACTTTACTAAACTGGAGAATTCGAAATAACAAACAATAACTGCGAAAATTGTTACTAATTTGCTGGTTTAGAATTTTACTGTATAGCAACTGTTTTTTTTTTTTTTTTTTCGCTGAAATAACTGTCCGTTATTCGAAGTGTAAGATATTCAGAGTGAATAATATGGAAAAACCTATTTAAAGAGACCGGGACTCGAAGAGATGTTCGTTATTGGGGAGTGTCCGTTAAGGGCGGTTTTACATAGATTTGTTTTGTTATGCAATAACATACTTTTTGATTTAGGTTACAGTTATTTCTTTACTACTAGAATTAATTTTTGAAAACCTTTGATGAAACTTACTGCTTATTTTTTTTCTAATGTGAGAAAATTTAACACCCCCTCCATCCCCCTTTTTGAGGGATGTAGCATAGTTAAAGTGAGTTCCCTCTACTTTTCCCTTAATAAGTTCCTAACAATGAGAAAGTATAATTTTTTTCTGATTTTTTTAAGCATTTTGAGCAACTGCGCGCACTATCACAACTACGATTCAAAGTCACAAATGGGCACCAGTATATATTCTGATACTTAATTACATAGTACACAAATAAACTTCTGTACAAGACAGCTCAAACGTAGTGTCGACTTTGGTACTTTCTAGAAGTTTATTACAAAAACTAGAAAATCGGCAGTCAAGATATAACGGTTGAGAATTGTTTATACATTTGAACCAAGCAATTGGCTGTTTGGTGATAGTTTTATAGTTGAAATTCTAACCCCAACTCCAGTGGATTAATCCTGAACTTCAGTAGATAGCGTTCATTGTGGACCACTTTTTCGTTTCTTCATTCCCCTGAAATAGTCTTACCAGTAAAACAGTTAGGTGACCGGATCCAGTTCAGCCTTGTCACAAAATAGCCTTTCCCTGCTTTTTAAACATCACCAAAACAAATTATCATGCCGTGGCGCAAATTTCATTGTTGATGACGTCAGGAGCGTTACTCCACCATTGGCTATTATATATAATGAGGATATTCTAAGTTTATTAAAACCATGTTTTAAACACTATTTTAGGTGAAAGTGTTTTTAAGAACCAATAAAGAAGAACAGAAAAAAGAACAAGTGGCGTTTAATCACAACAAAAAATTATTGGTCCCTGGTAAGAAAAAAAAAGTGTATCTCTTAATACTATAATCTTAAAATTTATTACATTCTGAAGATATTTCTTCCTTTGTGCTATTGAGAATAAAAATTAATTCCTCTTCATTACCTTTCTCATCTTTTTATTTTTCACTGTGTCAGCAACATCATGCACGTCTCAAAACAATGTCCCTCTATTTTACGCCTTTTATGTCATCTAGGCCGTGCCTGTAAGTGGTTTGGATCCCAATGGGACCCTAAAGAAGATATCTCCCAGCAAATTATCATTACGTTCTGCCCAATTATAAATCATTTCTTAATTTTCTTCCGAAAAAGTTTATAGCTTCCCTTTTTCTATTATGGATAATTTTAACGATACTTTTAATTGCTGTAAAAAAGGTAGCCATAACTTCTTCAGTTTTATGGGTAGCCAATAAGTTATTGCTTATGCGTAGAGTTTAATATCCTTCGACTACGAGTAGAATCGAGAATGTAAATTACTTTGTGATAATCACTTTAAATGAATTGTCGCTGATGCTCTAAGCTTCTTTCTTATAAAATAAAGCCGAAATTTTAGCCCATTCTTGTATTTTTATGCAGTTTCTCTTCTAGAATATTAGAGCTCTTGACTCTTTAATTATGTGTTTTGAAAGAGCTTTTTGCTCAACCATTTTGAGAAATGAAAATGTTATAGCAGTTACAGTTACGCTTAAAAAGAAACAACAGAAATACATTCTGTCGTGGGTAAATAAAGGGCAAAAACAGCATTTTTTCATCACTTTTGTTACATGCTGTACGGTAACTTTATTGTACAAGCTTGCTTATTTGGTTTCCACCAAAAAAAAAGCGAGGTATAAACTTAATGGGGTCGTTTCCAAAATTTTGAAAGTATTTTTTTCTGAAAGAACATGCTAAAAAACATAGAATCTGACCATTTTTAAAATAATTTCTTTAAGTTTAATATTTTTTAAAAAATTACTTAAATCGGTGCTCTTTCATCGTTTAACACTTCTGCCGATGGCATCATAAATGATGAAATGCCATTCAGTGTTGCCACTCACGGTCCAAAATATTTAATTCGCATCTTTATTCACGTGTATTGGCAACGATATGGTTGATAGCAAGCGTAGAGCGCAATTGTAATTCGCTTCTTGATTATCATAACGTGGAAATAAAATGCGGTAGAAAGATGCGCCATAGTGCATCATTTGTGACGTCATAAAGACCACGCCTTGTTTGAAGAATAGGACATTTAAAAAAATTAATTAAAAAATAACTGTTGGGAAAAGGAAAGTATTTCCTCTTTTTTTTTTTTTTTTTTTTTTTTTTTTTTTTTTTTTTTTTTTGCTTATTCTATGAATTTTAGTGACAAAAAGTACTACTTTTGACTGAAGGAAATAACCTCATTCTAACATTTCACTATTTTTGGATCCAAAACGCGTTTCTTGAAATATCTCTCGACAACTCATTCAACTCATTCCTGCAATACAGCTGTTGACCTTCCACGGCAGCATTAATTTAGCCTACTATTCAGTGTTCATTAATGATTTTTCTTGTTTTCACTCTAATTTTCAATACAAGAAAATTAGAGTCAGATTAATAGTCAGGTATATTAATTTGTAAACTGGGGGGCTATTGAAGACAGAAATAAGAATAATAAGAATTGGTACAAAGTAGTTTTCCTATTACATAACATTACATTAGATTCAGGAGCATTCTATGACCCAGTTTGATGAGGAATGCGAGCTAAATGCGCTTCGCTTCAGTTTCTTAAAAAGATAACTACGATAATCTACTGCTGCAGTTTATTTATTTGAATACATTTTCATTTATCCATTTTATTTAATCCAGTTGGGGCCTCCGTGGCTCTGTGGTAGAAGTTTCGTCTCCTAAGCCAGAAGTAATGGGTTCGATTCCTGCCGGTGGTGTTATTTCTTTCTCTTGTGTTGTAAATCCTCCCTGTATGTGTCCGGAGGCAAAGCGCTTTGTACGCTGTCCTTTATGCATGAGAAGCTGTTTAGCTTTTGTATAAATAAATAAACTTGATACAGTTCTATTTATTACATGCAAAACAGCATAGGAAGGAAGGATTTACATCGCAAAGAGAATTAAATAACACTCAGGACAAAGACGAGGATATAATCCACTACCTCAAGTGCAGGAAGCCAAGTTCTGGCGTCTTGGCCATGGATTCTAAATGTAAGGGGGTTGTAATTAAAGTTATCCTTGTTTGGACCTACTTAGAGTTCCTACTAAGAGGAGTAAGTCCGTGAAACTCAATACACTGTTAAAAAAATTTCGGAAAATTTACGGTAATTGTTATTGGCATCCATGCTGTCAGTAACTATTACCGTAAAAATCAAATGTTACTGTAAAATTATACGGTTCCCTCGATAGGCCACAGCAACCAATTGGAGCTGGGATCGCTTATTTCTCCGGTATAAATTACCGTAAAAATCAGCGACGCAGTAAGTCCGCCATTTTACAGTAACGATTACCAGAAAATCTTCCTGAATTTTTAACAGTGTATGCACTCTCTATGGACACTGGGGCAGAGGAAATTTGCAATAAGATCCTTAAAATAATCACTCTAGACGTTTTACCACGAGGTGAGAAAGGAGTGCGTGAAGAAAAAACAACAATCTGGTCGCAGAAGACTTGATTTAATCACACAATTTCCTCAGTGGACATTCTATTTGCTTCATTAACAAGATCAGAATATGTTATAATGTGTTCAGCAGAAGCGTGAAAGATTTTTCATAAAATTTTAATAACTTGCCGTTGATAGTTACAATATTGATAAGGAAGCCAAGAAGGCTTCACCGGCGATAAAAAGTGTTGAAGTAGAATTTTTTGATTGCATATTTCTTTTTTCATTGGTTCATCTTCTTTACTAATAATAACGCTGAAAGTCTGGATCTCTGGATGTCCGAATGTTCGTGAATCGGACAGCGCCTAGACCGTTCGGCTGACTTCCATGCAATTTGGCACAGAATTAGTTTGTACTATAAGGGTGTGCACTTCGAAGTGATTTTTCGAAAATTCGATTTTGTTCTTTTCCTATTCTAATTTCAAGAACATTTTACCGAGCAAATCATCATAACGTGGACGAGTAAATTACTAAATCATCGTAACGTGAAACCATAACATGGGCGAGCAAATTAACATAGCAAATTGAAGAGAAATTCCTCATCCACTATTTGTGAATGTACAAGACAACAAAATGACCGTTTAAATTTTTTCTACTACAAGCAAAGTCGTGCAGGTACCGCTAGCATTATTTATTTCGAACTTTCAATTAAATACATTCATTTGAATAAGCTCTATGGCCTAAACAGGGTAGCATACTTGAAATTTTGTGAGTAAACACAAGAAAGACGGACCTCGCACGGTTTGTTGTTCAATGAATCGAATAATAACTAACTGAAAGGAACGGAACTTTTTGACTTTTCAGAATACGACCCTATTTGATTGCATATTTAATCATTCAGTCATTACCCTCATAGAAGTGTAAACATTGAATCTTATACCTAGAAAGACGGAAGGAGCCACAGTGGCCTTTGACGCACTGTACAACACAAAGGGAACAAATTTTCCTTTCTTCTACTTACTGTAGCATGAAAAAGTGTTATTAACTCTAGTTTCACCTTTATCTTCTACTTTTGCAGTTTGGTTGAGTTTCAAATGAGGAATACTACCGACCGTCCACCAGACAAACTACAGGGAAGACAGGGGGTTTAGAGACAACATCACAGAAATCAATATGCAGTTGGTTCTTATTTTGTCATTAGAGGAGATATGTAGGGCACATGGATTCATTCAGGAATAACTGTACTAAAATTGTAATTCAAAATCAGGATTGGGTCACACTGGCCCATTCGGTCCTTCTAGATGTGCGGCAATTTTCAGCTTAGTCGCCATTTTCAAGTTCCAATTGTCGCTTCTAAAAGATCTCTCTTTCTTCTAAAAGATTGTATAGAGCTTTTCATGGCATCGGATAGTGTGTGCGACCTAGGCCACAGCCATACCTTTTTTCCAGGGAGTAATCTTTCATTTATTTTGTTTCCCTTGCCATTCATCAAAGTATTTCGCGTTGCGATTTCCCAAAATAAGATATTTCAAACTACATAACAAGACTTCCAGGGATAATATCCACTTTTTTCCTTGTATTTCGCCGAAGTGTTTTAAGTCATAGTTTTTCAACATAGGATATTAGTATACGACTTCATATCAAGTCCTCCATGGGCAATATCCACTTCAAACTAAAAACGAACTTTGCAATTTCTAGATTGAAAGAAAAAATAAATAAAACATGAAAATGCATAATCTTTTATTTTAACCTACCGACTAAACTACGGGGAATGTTTAAACCATCTAAGTCCGCTTTAGCGACGCCCCTTCCCCTACCCCCCCCCCCCCTCGCTCCCTCCAAATCGTTTTGACTAAAGACTTCAATTCATCATAAGGTTATTTTTCTAGTACATAATCTTCAATAATGTTACAATGTAATTTCTTTCTCATACCTTATAATTACACAGAAAATATCGGGTACGAAAGCACAAAATATTCCACGCATTGATGCATAGTATTCCCAGAACAAGATAAAAGCTCTCTTCCCAAAGACATTACGGAGGAAACATGCTTTGGAGTAAAGCGAAAGCTATAAAAATTGGTTGTAGTCAAATTTGTAATAGCGGATCATAAATCTTGCTATTCAGGAGTCTTATACTAGTGTCCTCAGTAATGCTTTTAGTATACAAGAGCAATTTATCATTCTTCGAATTACATACAATATTCATCGTATCGCTCCGTATCAAGGTTTTTAGAATCTGGAACATGCATACAAATGCATTTCCGAAGATACTTCAGAATATTTGATGAATTAGCAGACAAAGTTTTGCTTTTTTAAAAAAACGCTCTGTTTATCTTTAGTGGAAGTTGCCCTTTGTTTTTAAGTTTGAATTATATTTACAGAAACAGGACGCATTTATCTGGTTCAAAGAACAAAAGTGAATTTCGTGTGAAAAGTGCGGTAATTTTGAAAAAGAAAGTAGTCAAAGTTTATTAAAGAAAGCTTTTTGCAAAATAGGGCAATACTTTCTAATGTTCGAGCTCACTGTTCACTATGTTTATACTATTTAATGTTTTATTCTAGCATTTGTTTCTTTTTATAAAATAACTAGAAATTCGCCCGTCATGGTATGACGGGTGAAAATTGTTTCTACATTTGAACGAAGTCGTTGCTTGTTTGATGATATTTTTATAGTTGAAATTTAAACCCTAACTCTAGTGGATTAAACTTAAACTCCAGTCGATAGCGTTAAGCTGTTGACCACTTTTTCATTTCTTCATTCCCCTAAAATAACACGGTTTTACCAGTAAAACAGTTAAGTAACCGGATCGAAATCAACCTTGTCACAATAAAGCATTTCCCTGCATGTCAAACATTACCAAAAAATATTATCAAATTCATACAGTGGCGCAAGTTTCATTGTTGGTGACGTCAGCGTTACACGATGATTGGCTTTTATATATATAAGGATTCTAATTTTTAGCACGTATGTCAGGGTGCAGAAATTTCTTAGCTCAACATACAGAGAAATTCTGTTACAACGAATACCAATACAACGAAATTTCCGCTTCAATTAAAGAAGTTTTTAATCTTAATGAAATTGCGGTTACATTGCTTGAATTCTATTACAACGAAATTTCTGTTACAGCGAACCACAATTAGAGGTCCCTCGAAGTTCGTTGTAAAGGGGATTTCAGTGTATTTAAAACTTTACATCATTATATGAACTAACTAGAGATAAATATGCAAAAACAAAAACTATCTAGCTGCTATAAAAAATCATCATTAACATTTCTTTCGAAAGGCAAAAAATATTTTCTTCATCAATATAACTTCTGGAGGAAAAGGGATTTGTACTACTTATACCCACTAAAAATGCGCAACACAACACGGTTTTTATCAACTTGAGGGTGAAAAAAAAATGAAATAATTAATGCAATACAAGGAGCATCCGTGGTTCTGTGGTAGAAACATCACTTCGTATGTCAGAGATTGGGGGTCAATTCCTCCCAGTACTCTCGGTGTTATTTTTTTTCTCTCAAGTTATAAATCTTTCCTGCGTTTTTCCGAACGCAAAGGCGCTTTACGCGTTGTTCTCTATTTATGAAAAACTGATTAACGTCTATATAAATAAAAATTTGATGTAACATTGCTACAAAGTTTTAACTTCTATAAATATTAGCTCATCTTTGCAAAAGCTCTTCTCGGCTTTTGGCCGTGAAAGTACACTTCGGATTTCAGTACCGAAGTCATGCGGTATGCAAATATACAGAGGGCAGTAGTGTCGCATACACCACACGCTTAAATGGGCAGTTCATTCGCAGGACTTACCTTTGTTTTTCAAGTAATTCATGTAGAAACCTATCTGACGTGGTTATTGGCACCCGACGGGAATTAACAGACTTTGAACACTGAATGCCAGTTGCAGTTAGATGCATGGGATATTCGGTGTAAAAAATCGTAAGAAATGCCATTTAAATTCAGCATTCCAAAATCCAGTCTAAAGAGTCTGGACTGAATATATAATTTCTAGCATAAAATTCCCACCATATTTTACGTAGTGATTGACCCCCTGCACTTAATGACAAAGGCCGTTGACGTGCGCTTAAAATTTCTAGCATCCCACCCCCCTCATCCTTCCGGCAAGCACCATTGAGAAGAGATAAGATGGAGGGAGTGAAAACTTTCATTCGTGAACGAAAGATCTCAAGTCACGTGATGGATTTTGAAGGAAAGCATTGGAAGGAATCAGGTTTCCTTCACTCGTTTCACGAAAACGTATCAACCATTCGTCGGTGTTGAGTCACGTGACTTGAACTCTTTGCCAAAGCTTTTGCTTAGCCAGTGATTGGACTAGATCCCTCCATTTACTAATTCCTGCTCTAAGGGCAAGGACCACTGCCTGAAAATAACCTCAGGGTTCGGTGCGTGCCGTACAATTGACATGCTCGTTCGGACAATGCTGAGAAATCGGCTTGCTTAAATGTTTTATGGGAGTAGAAGACTGTCCCGAATGTATCCACGTACTAACAGCACCACATCGTCTGCAGCACCTTTCTTTGACTCCTAACCACTCCATCAACACGTAACCTAGACGACTGTCGTCCGAATAAAACGACCAGCTCGTTTGGCAATGAAGTTGGAACTGTTTTTCTACTATTGAATAATTTAATTTAAGCAAAACCAGCTTAAGTTTGGGTGCTATTTTATTCCGCTTCAAAACTTTCCCATTTCTTATCATTTGATATGTTTTACATCGTTATTGCATCGGGAGTCAAACTTGAGAGATTAACTAAGCATCTGCTGCTATACGCAATCAATAACTATTACAAAGTTAAATTTTCCAAAGGTGAAAATTGAATTAAATGTAAAAATAATTAAAATACTTTTGACATCAGAATGATAAAAAGTTATTACGCAAGAATGATAGTTTATAAGATCTAAAAAGATTACTGATGAGTTTAGACACCTAGTGAATGATTTGCTACAAAAGTAGAAAAATAAATAAAAGCTCTTAACAATCAATTTTTGAAAAAGTTTAGAGCTGCAAGTCTCTCTGTCTGGATTTCTGTGACGCACATAGCGCCTAGACCGTTCGGCCGATCTTCATTAAATTTGGGCACAAAATTAGTTCGTAACATAGATGGGAGCACCTCGGAGCAATTTTTCAAAATTCGATTTTGTTCTTTTTCCATTCCAATTTTAAACCACCCATTGGTGACTTTAATTC
The DNA here is from genome assembly GCF_026930045.1 of Uloborus diversus. Classification (NCBI taxonomy): domain Eukaryota; kingdom Metazoa; phylum Arthropoda; class Arachnida; order Araneae; family Uloboridae; genus Uloborus; species Uloborus diversus. Next base: position 82,670,039 of record NC_072737.1, on the reverse strand, counting down.
CTATGCATCAATACCGAGCGAATCACCATAACATGGACGAGTAAACTATCATAACATGGTCGAGCAAATTAACATAGCATATTGGCAAGAAATTCATCGTCCATTATTTGTAAATATACAGGCGAACCAAATGACCATTTAATTTTCTACAACGGGCAAAGCCGTGCGGGTACCGCTTGTAAGAAATACATGCCAAATGGCTTTGAATACTCGACTATGCTTCTACAAATAACAAAATGCTATACAACCGGAATATTTACTCAAGGAGAGAGAGGGATACCCATTCAAGAAAACTATTATTTTATTTTCAGCAAATGCTAGGAGTGCCTTTCGTCACGAACAAAACTTTAACATATATTCGCATTTATTCACAGCCAGATGGATGCTTTATTCGGGGAAATAAATTGAAGTTTAACCATTATAAGGGAATCTGCTGCACAATAAATTTCTGTTTGGGTATTCTTTGAAAAGTATCGTAATACATCAGTTATTTTTGTATCGCAGACATTGCATTAGTTACTAGCTTTACGGGTGATTTGCGATCCAAATAGTAATTTATCAAATATTAAATATTCATAGATTTTTTGCTTTGCATAAAACTTACATCGGTAGTCAAATTATCGAGTAGAACTCTTGTACATACATATTATGTTCAAGACTGTTTTATACATGCTGTTTATCAAGTTTTATTTACACACATGTTTGTATATAATATATATATATATATATATATATATATATATATATATATATATATATATATAATATATATATATATATATATATATATATATATATATATATATATGTATCGCTTATTTGGAAGAAAAGTGCCACAATACGAAGAAATTAAATTTTACAGAAGAAGCGCTTGAAGTTTATAATTCTTCAGGCAATTTTCTGTAAGAAAAGTTAATTTGCTGTGCTCTCCAGTGGTTAATATTGGAACAAAAAATGTTATTATTTCCCAAAGAAGATAACGTCATTTGACGCCCTTTAAGCGAAAAAAAAAGAAAATTAAATGTCGTATTGTGGCACTCTTCCAAACGAGCGACATATTGTTAGGGTTGTCTTAAAAAAACATTATATTTGATATTTTAAGCCTTTTTTCTTAACTATTATTGAATTCAATCAATTTTATCTAATTCATCTCTAAGAATTATCAAAGATTCAATCATTAAGTGGGAATTTACAACGAACAAAAACTAATGCTCTCAAAATTTGGAGAGATTAATTTCTTTACCTTTTAATAAGTATCTTTAAAAAAAAAAGTTTAACGATAATAGAATTAGTTTAACTGTATGATTAAATAATTTGATGCGCATGAAATAAAAATTACTTTTTGAAGAGCTTTTCAAATGGAAAATAAATAATTTGCAAGTGTATGTACAGTTCTTAAAAATTCCATACCCCACACCTCTAAAAAATATAATACAATATATAGAACAATATATGCACAAAAATGCATCTTATGAAAGTTGGGCATGTCGCAGCAGAACAGAACACTTAATCATTTATTTCTTCGACAGTTAGCGTCTGTATTTTATAAGTATACTAGATTCTTTTTTTTTTTTCCTTTTCATTATTTTACGATTAAAACACATCAATTATTACGTCTTATTGTTTTGCCATTTTTTCCTCTTTTCTGGGAGAATTATAGATTAGTCAAAAAAATATGTTAAAAACACACAACCTACATTTCGCACATACATTTTGATTTAGCTATGCTCTTTTTAGAGTATTTTTTCTAATCACAAAAAAAGACTGTGCTATGATCAATACTTTCTTTCTTTTATTAAACACAAGCTACGCATCAATCCCCTCCTTTTCTGTGATTTGATGCTTTTTTTTTCCTTGTCAGATTAACTAAAAATGATGAAAACCAAAGTGCGCTAGAGTTATCAGTTACTATAGAATTTATTGGATGACAAGAAATAACTTGGACACACATAAATACATTATAACTTTTATGCTGATGAAAATATTGTGACCAAACTTGAAAATTAATATGAATACATTATTTCGTCCAATATATTTACAAATTTTCAAAGTGGCTACCTTTAGAATTAATACAGAGCTTTAAACGTCCTCACAAAATTTTCGGCTATGAGCCACAACTCACTTAAGGTGTTTATTTAATCCCATTCCTTGCATAAGGATTTCTTTAGGGATGCCAAAGTTTTATGGGATTTAACACACATCTTTGTGTGCAAGACCTTCTTGCTGAAACGGCGTCGACGGCCGCAATCTAATGGTTTAGGATGGGAATATGTTGCTAGTGGGAAAACACCACTTGTTTTCGTTGATCGAGGGATAAACATTAATCAAGAAACACAGCCCAAACTCATTTTAGAAGATGTTGTCTTACCTTGGTCATAAAAGTTCTTTATAACCGGAAAAATAATAGTTTTAAAAACAAAAAAAATACGCTTTAGTAGCAAAATGAACTTAAAAGTTTAAAATTATCCTTGGAGGACAAGTATATAAAGTAATTGACCAAACAATTAATTTTACTGTAATATAAAAAAAAGTGTGTTGGCTGCCTAGTTACATTTTTGCATGGATAACAAGTGGAAGAAATTTAAGACAACCGATAAGAAGTCCCCCCCCCCACACGTTTTTTTTCTATTACAGTAAAATTAAGTGTTTGGTCAATTACTTTATATATACTTGTCATCCAAAGATTATTTTTAACTTTTTACTTCATTTTGCTACTAAAGCGTGTTTTTTAGTTTTTTAAACTATTATTTTATTTTCAAATAAGATTTAGATGCTAAATATTGCTAACACTTGTAACTCTTAAATGAAATTTTTGTGCGCGTGTTCGATTTTTATAATGGAATGTATCTTAGTATTCTATAGCATTATTTGCATGAGACATTTTGAATGCTTTCGAGTAAATTCATGTGCAAACATTGTTACACTCCGTAGCTCTGATTTGTACGTTGTAAGTAATTCTAGTAAGTCCACTGGCTATTTGTCGAAAGAAAAATTGGACCCACAAACATACAAGTTAAGCTAATAAAAGCGTGTTAATTAGAATAAACTAATAACTTATCGTTAATAAATTAGTTTGATTATAGAATATTGCATTGTCGTCGGGTCTGAGGTTGCATTCCAAATTTTAAAAGAATCAGATCACAAAAAGTAGGCGAAAAATTGAGTTGCAAGATTATAAATTTAATTTCGGTGTAGACGGGATTAGAACGCACGCCTAATGATTCACGGAAGTGGACGTCAGCGAAGACCCCGCGCCTTAGATCGCTCGGTCACGAACGCTCATAAAGTGGTCACTAGTTCTTAGTCCAAGGAGAGTTTACTCACAAACATAAAAGGTGCTTTTTTTAGAGATATAGAACTTTAAGTTGGCAACACTGTTTGATATGTGTGCCATTTTGATAACTGTGACTTGTTTTGTGTTCAGTTTCGGTTTGCCATTTCATCATGAATAGACATTAAGGCGGTGCAACATGCCACACAGCGCGTGTCACAGTTGATTTATTGGAAGAAACGTTCGGTGAACGTATAATTTCGCGTAATGGACCCGTGAATTGGCCTGCAATATCATGCGATTTAACACCGCTGGACTACTTTTTGTGGGGCTAATGTGAAGTCTCTGGCCTACACTGATAAGCCTCAGACGATTGCCGCCTTTTAAAGAGAACATTCGCCACCTTATCACTGACATAAGTCCTTCTTTGCTGCAAAAAGTGAGAAAATTGGACTTTCCAATTAGACTTTCTCCGAGCCAGCCGAGGTGGCCATATGCCAGAAATCATATTTAAATAAAAATGGCAGAGAATCATCTTTCGAATAAAGCAACATTCATGGCTAGTAACAACATTTAACTTGACGATTTTTTGTGTTTTATTTGCACCTCAAGTTCTCTACCTCTAAAAAAAACACCCTTTACAAGTGGAGCTAATAAACGCATGTTAAAAATAGACCTTTCAATAGGACTCCGCATTTGCACATAGAGCTAAAAGTACTCAAGATTGGTGCAAGTCACATCTTCCGGACTTCAGCTCAAGAATGGCCACCGTATTCCCCAGACTTGAATCCAATGGATTATTCGGTTTGGTCCATCGTGGGTGTGTGCTAAATCTCATAAAACTTTGGCATCCCTAAAGAATTCCTCATGCAAGGAATGGGATATAATTATCAGTAAATAAGTTGCGGCCCATAACCGAAAATTTTGTGACACGTGTAAAGCTCTGTTTTAAGGCTAAAATTAGCCATTTTAAAAATTTGTAAATATATTAGACGAAATAATATATTGATATCAATTTTGAAGTTTGGTCGTAAAATTTTCATTGACATTAAAATTATAGTGCATTATGTGTGTCTAAGTTATTTCTTACACCCTGTATAAAGAAATGTGTATGTTTTAACTATTATTTTTTCGACAACAATTTATTCAGCGTTTTTATTTGGCAAAAATATTTTACTATGTTGAATGAAATTGTTGGATTTATCCTATTCCTACAATAGATATGCAAAAACCAAGGTCTAAAAATTGATATTACTTTCAGAAACCCGTTACTCCATTCGTAGAAACGGAACTATTTAGCAAAAGTTCTTATCTTTCTGGCATATTTTTCTGTTCTTGGTACTTTTCCTTTGTATGTGCGTCAATTCAAGCATTTGAAACCTTGGCAATTATCAACTTTTTATTGCTATTACAAACTAAACATTTTATAATTTGCAACATTTAACAATGATAAAATTTACCGCGATGTTTTCTATCCTTTCAGGGCTATTAAGTAAATGCATCATATTCTCGATTATCCGTACTAATTAATCAAAGGCTACGGATAATCCGAAAATGACCAAGCACACAGAAAAAGATGTATTAGAAGGCTATAAGTAAAGTACATAAAATACTTCGGGTTTAATTAACACACTTTACTAATACGAAAAGTAATACATTAGTACTAGTAATGAAGGATGAAAAAAAAATTGGCATAATTTTTAGCTTTAATTAATTTTAATTTTTTTAATTTAAATTTTTGGCCGCACGAATAATCTGCAAACCGGATAATCCGCACACAGATAATTACGAGTCCAGTGTAGGTAAAGTCAAGTGGCGTATCTACAATGGAAAAGTACTAACGTTCGTAGTATACGTTGTTAGAGCTTATGTAATATAGTGTTTTTCTCTAGTGATAGCATCTTGATGGTTACAGAATTCCTTGTCTTGCTTTTAAATATTCCAGAAACTGGAACTTGATTGCCCTGAGAACGACAAAGTGTGATATTATCCCTGTCGTTCAACAAAGTTATGTTGAATATCAACGCAAGTTTTTGAACTAAAAACCAAGTTTGAAATAAAGTTGTTGTTTTTTTTTATATAAAACAGTAGATATATCGTATTTTAAACTTCTAAGTATTCCAATACAAATCAAAGTCTTTTATACAGTAAATGCAAAATATACCTACTGCTGCACTACACAAGTACTGTTACACAAATAAGATTGAAAATAGTTGCTCTCAAAACATACACTTATGAATATAATCTGTCCAAATGCTGCAAATGTATCAGTTGACGTCCAATAAATACTGTTAATTTAAATACACGTCTAATAAACAATTTGTTTTCAAAGGTTGAATTTCTTACTGAAAAAAAAAATTTTTTCTAAAATCAACTTTGTAAGAATATAATAGAGCATGAAAGTAAATAAAAACATGTTTGTCACATGAACAATTTCAGTAAATAATGTATAGTAAAAGCTTATTATTACACAGTGGTGTTCCCATAGGGTTTACTCCACAAACCCCGTATACTCTCCAACATTTTTTAGACACATAGCGTATACCCTCAAGCTTCAAAAATTTTCATATTATGACATATTATGTATATGATCGCATACACATATTGTGCGTAATTGATTACTAGGAGTATACCCTCAGAAAAATTGATGGGAACATCCCTGTTATTACATATAGGAATATTATTTTATTTCAGTATACTTAAAACTTGAAAAGCACACACACACACATACATTTTTAAAAAAAATTTAAAAAAGATACAAAACATAACCTTACCTGGAATTTCAATATATTCGTTTGGTAATTGTAGTCAAATGTTTCATAAGTGTTATCAGTACTTTAAGTCCTTTACAATAATGGTTTATCGTTACCTTTACTATGCAGTTCGATACCACAAAATACGTATATGGCTGAAATCCAAAGAAATCAACTGCTCACCACCGACACATCCTAAACTGTGATTCTTATGAAATAATGGATTAGAATTACATTTTCATTTTCCAAACTAGTTGCTTCGGTGCATTTTTTACGTTCATATTAATGCAAAACAATTCGTATTTCTAATATAAAGCAAAGCGTTTCACAATTAAGCACAAAAGTGAGCACAAGACAGGCGGAATAAAGGCAAAATTCAAAACAAAGTTTCGACACAGAAAGTTACACAGCTTGTAAGTTATAGAGCTTTAAACATTATGAAGTTGAGTAGTTTAGTCAGTTACAAGAAGTAATATTTTTATAAGAAACGCGTGAACAATTGAGTTGTTTCCGAAATTTTAAAAGTATTTTTTTTTCTGAAAGAGCATGCTTAAAAACATAGAATTTAACCACTTTTTAATGATTTTGACAAGGTTTAATTTTTTTTAAATTATTTTAATCGGTGTGCAAATTCAATTTTATTTTTTACGCTTCTGCACATGACATCAGAAATGATGAAATGCCATTCACTGATGCCATTAGCACAGAGCGCAAAATTTATTTCGATTCTTTACTCATATGTACTGGCAACGATATGGTTGATAGCAAGCGTAGAGCAGAATATTCAATTCGCTTCTCAACTATCATAATCTGGAAACGCGGTAGACAGCAAGCGTAAGCATTCAGCGCGCCAGTGGAGTAGCGCGCCAAAGTTCATCGCTTGTGACGTCATACAGACCAAGCCTTATTTTCAAGATAGGACATTTAAAAAAAATATTAGAAATTAACGTTGTGAAAGTGATTTTTTTTTCTTATTCTATCAATTTCAATGGCTAAAAGTAGTACTTTTGACAAAAGGAAACAATCCCCTTCTACAGAAAATAAATTTTTTTGTTCGCATTCCTTTCAAATACACCCTCTTGAAATAACCTTTTAAAGTTTTTCATTTATTTGCTTATAACAGTAACAGCATATGAATTATTTATTTTTTATCATTGATGGGACGTATATTTTATGAACTAAAATCCAGGAATATTTGCAGTTCAACTTAACTATAAGAGGCGCTGAAGTATGCGGCAGATGGCGGCAGAAAGAGGTAAAACAAACAAATACCTTAACCTATAATCTGCTTTTAATCTTAATGAACTAGAAAACCGCCCGTCAAGATATGACGGGAGAAAATTGCGTCTTCATTTGAACGAAGCCATTGCCTGTTTGGGGATATTTTAATTGCTGAAACTTTAACCCTAACTCCAATTCATTGTTGACCACTTTTTCGTTTCTTTTTCGTTCCCTGAAATGACAGTCTTACCAGTAAAACCAGTTACCAGAAGTTACCTAAAAGTTACCAGATGCAGTTCGGTTTTGTCACACTAAAGCTTTTCCCTCTATGTCAAACGTTATTAAAAAAAATATTATCAAATTATCATGCCGTGGCGCAAGTTTCATTGTTGGTGAGGTCAGGAGCGTTACTCGATCATTTCCTTATATATATATATATATATATATATATATATATATATATATATATATATATATATATATATATATATATATATATATAAGGATGAGAATAATTTTTCACCGTGTTTGTGCGTTTTTTCCCCCTCTATTTTTTTACTTCCTTTTACAAAGTAGTATGTTGTGGCCATCACGAAGCTTTCTTCTATATTTTTCCTTTTTCTGATCCCTCCCCATGCTTGACGAGGAAGCAATATCCCTAACAAAAACAAAATTACACATGCAAAAACATGAGACCATCCCAATGTCTGAATTATTGTAAAAACAAAACAAAGAGCGAAAATTGAAAGTTACTTTAAAAGCCTTACTTGAATTAATTACAAATATTTTATTTTTTAACAAACATAAGATGGCAACAGTTAAAAATTTTAAATCATTGAGATAATATTTCCGATCATTTCCATACAATTAAAATCACGAGAAATACGCAGACGACAATCTATTACGATTTATCTTTCTTATTGTTGCATTAATAAAACTATTTTTATATGCAAAAAAAAAAAGAAAAATCAACACCTCTTGGAGCGATTGGAGTCAAAATTGAACCAAAGCCTGTTTACGTATGGATTCACATATATTCCAAATTTCAACCAGAACGTAGCATTACTTCTTGAGATAGGGTACTCACAATGGAAAAAAAGAACGGGCGATTGCGCTGCCCCCTTTTTACCTGTTGACACCAAAATAAAATCAGCTCTTATAGACACTAAGGGCTACTTGTCAAAAAATTTTTGTTTGATTCCGTTTGTTATTTCTTGAGATACAGCAGTCACAATTGACGACAAAAAACGTTCTATAACTCAACCCCCGTTTGAGCTATTGACACCAAAATTGAATCAGCACCTGCTCCTGTTAGGGGCAACATATGGACCAAATTTTGTTTGATTCCGCCAGTTACTTCCTAAGGAATAGCAAGCACGCGTAACTCAAAAAACGTCCCATTGCTCCACCCCCCTTGGAGGAATTCGCGCCAAAAACCAATGGGCTCAAGTTCACATAGAGGCACATATGTGTACCGAATTTCGTTCAATTTCATGCGGTAGTTTTTGCTGTAGAGCGGCCACAAAGAACTGGTCACACACAGACGTGACACACATACACACACACACACACACAGACAGACATTTTCCAAAAACAGTCGAAATGGACTCAGCACACCTCAAAATGTTCGAATCCGTCAAAATTCGGTATTCGAAAATTTTCACGAATCCAATACTTTCTTCTATATATTAGATATAGAAGAAAGTAAAAAGAAATTATTGTATTCGCGAAAAAAATTTAACTCAAAAATCGGCCTTAATTTCCATTTTTCTCACCCCCGAATGAATGTTGAGTTCTTTTTTCGTCCCGACCACACGTGGATATATGCCTAGGAACATACAGACACCCGAAACATCCATTTTGAAGACCCCCGAGTTAAATACAGCGAATTTTCTCGTGACGTCTGTATGTACGTATGTATGTGCGTATGTGTGTATGTGTGTATGTATCTCGCATAACTCAAAAACGGTATGTCTTAGAAAGTTGAAATTTGGTACGTAGCCTCCTAGTGGGACCTAGTTGTGCACCTTCAATTTTGGTTGCATTCGGATGTTTCTCAATGGGTCTTTTGCCCTTTTTTGAGGGGAAATCATTGAAAATTTCGATGTAAACTCAAGTGGTATAATTTGTCGGACACTTGGCGATATATCGCCAATCTTTAGGTCGCCAAGTTTTTTCGCCAATTTGGCGAAAAATTTGGCGATTTTTGTAATTTCAAATTTGATTTTAATTTGGCCACTGTTGGTGATATTTAGAGAGTAAACAATTGAATCACATTAAAATTGCCAATGATGGGGAAATGACATTAAATTGGAGCAAAATTAAGTCATGTGATGCACACATCAGCTCGTTTAAATTACATGAAACCGCAAACTGTCTGAAGCATATATTTTACCAGAAAGGAAAACGTTGAACGGAATGTTTTACCTCTTTCGGTAGTTTCTTAAATCACCGCAAGGAAGCATAGGCAATCTCTAGAGCTGCGAATAGATTTTTTGACGGTTTAATGAACCTGAACTCCATTGAATGGGGTCGTTTCCGAAAATGAAAGAGCATGCTTAAAAACTTAGGATTTGACCATTTTTTAAACAATTTGACAAAGTTTAAGATTAAAAAAATATATATTTAGATCGGTGCGCAGATTCATTTAAATTTTTTTTACGCTTCTGCACATGACATCACAAGTGATGAAATGTCCTTCACTGATGCCATTAGCTCAGAGCGCAATATATAATTCACATTTTTGCTCACATGTAGTAGCAACGGTATGGTTGATAATAAGCGCAGAGCATTGTATTTAATTCGCTTCTGAATTATCATAAGCTGGAAACGTGGTGCACAGTGAGCGTAAGCATTCAGCGTGCCAATAGAATATGCGCCAAAGTTCAGCATTTGTGACATCACTCGAACTTGATTCAAAACATCTTGTAACGTTTTTAACTTTGGAGATAGTTGCTTAGTTTTTCGACCATAGGTCGAGATAGATCGGAGTAAAAATGTCGCTTTTTTTAAATGGTGCCAAAAAAAAAAAATTGTGGGACAATTCCTTCGCTTTGTAGTGATAGATTTAATGAAGAAAACAGTGCCTAAATTTCATCTAAGCCTAAATTATTTGAACTAAGAATGCAAAAACTCCGGCCGAAAGTAAGTTACAGCATTGAAACAAATTGCGTAAAATGCGGAAAATTCTACCCTTCCCAACGATACATAATATTAATATGTGCAAGTAATTTTTCAGCCCTATTTTCAGGAATTTATGTGAGCACTAGGCCTAAATTAGAATAACAAATAACTATCGGTCAGATTTTTTTTTTTTTTTTTTTAAACCGACCTGCAAAACTTTTTCGGACTTAAAAAAACAAAATGAAAAAATTTCAGCGAAATCGATCGGGTAGTTCTCAAAATTTGCGCGTTCAAATAAACAGACGTTTTTTGAAAACTTCATTTTATACTATGTAGAGAAGAGATTTAAAAATATTGTATCTCGCTCCACTCCAAATGTTCATACACACTCACATGTGTGTGTGTGTATATATATATAATATATATATATATATATATATATATATATATATATATATATGTATGTATGTATGTATATGTATATATATAGGAGATATATATAAAATATATCGGATAAAACATCCTCTAGAATTTGACGTCATAAATGCATTTTATAGTGGCATTTAACATTGAAACTTTCATAACGCTTTCAAAGCTCCAAAACACATAGTTTTCACTGGCCATCTTCCTCATTAGTCACTCAGATTTAAAAAAAACTACAAGTCAAACTATTAAAATGTTGGGAATCGAACATTTCCACCACGAAACAGAATCAAAAAACCACTACTTCACACCATCTAAGATGCCTATACTTAGAATATTTTCATATGCATTGGATATTATATCTAAAAGATGAGCGTGAAGGAAAAAATATATACTTTTCTCGAGAAGAAAAAAAACACTGAAGCTATATCTTTCTATTTGATGTATCATTTTTCTCTTCGCATTACTTGTAAAAATTGTTTTAGTGCTGGAGGCGGTGAGAACGGTTGAATATGATAAATTCCAGCCATTTATTTTATGCATGAAAAGTGCTTCAGGGCAGAAAGCATGAACACACCAAAGGAGGAATCTAGCGTAGATGGCTAACCGGCAGAAGTGCCTCGCTATTTCTGTTTTCGGTTTTGCTGTCTTGGTTAGATTGTTTTATGGCGCTTCGATTATTTATATGCTAGATATAAAGTACAAACAGAATAAATTGCAATAGCTTTTTTATCAGAGTTAAAATACATTCGAAGACTAAGCTCAAAAAGTGTTCGAAAAAAATAAACATTTTTATCCGAAGGAAATAAGTGCTGTCGTGGAAAGGTAAAGCGCAGTAGCTGCAAATTTTTCTTTATTTTATTTATTTATTTATTTATTTATTTATTTATTTATTTATTCATTGCTCTCATATATTGTATAGTCCGTCCATGAAAAGTTGAGCTTTTGCTCCACCCTGTTTCAGAATTGTCCATTTTCGTGAAGGGGCGATATGGAGAGAAAAGTTGAAACGGAATTTTGCAAGTGCGTTATTGGTTCTATAAATTGAATACGTCATCTTGGAATATAAGAAAATAACCAAATAAGTAAAACATTTTACTTTTGTGCGGTCAAGGTAGTTGTCTGATTGGACTGGTCACATCCTACGTTAGTGGGTGGGTCTTGGTTATACTTCTTTCAGCAGCCATTGGCCAGAGATAACAACGCCCCCGAAAATTAATTTCAATTGAAAATTGCCGAGAGTAGAGTTGCAATAAAGAATGCAAGGCTTGTCATTTTTACTTTTTTGCCAACTCAACGCAGTTATTGCCGCAACTTAAAATCTGTCAGGTCTAACTAATCACATAAAGAAGCATACTAGGAGTAATTTTTTTTTTTTTTGTCTCATATCGCCAAAATGTTGCTAAACTCCAAAATATGGCACACGACTTTTCTTCCTTCGCTACCAATTTTAAAGAATGGATCCGTTTTCTCAAACGATTGACAAGGGTCATTTGTCCGCGGTTGGACTATAATGCACCTTGCTTATTTGGTTTCCGCTGAAAATTCGTCTACTTCCAACATTTCCCTATTGTTAGTATGGAAAAGTTTCCAAGTTGCACGAATGCAGACTTTTCACTGTAGGGAAAATTATTTTTAGCGACCAGTTTGAAGATTAACTGAATGTATTTATCAATTGTATCGGTTTGAGAGAAACTACGGCCCATCCGGATTGTTTAAGCTTCCAATGAGATCGAGTAAGTCTCTTGATTCCGCAGCTTTGCAAGAGTCGCAAGCAAGCGAAATGCTTGATACTTGCATTTCTGTCTTAGCGTTGGTCCTAGTTGCAATAGAGCCTTTGGAACTTCCTTGGCAAATCAGGAAGGCACCAAGCCACTACTTAAAACCTTTGAAGGTTCCAGAAATGCGACTGACTTTAACTGGAGATACTATTTCTGTATTATTTAGAAATATTAAAGGAGAGTGAAGGAAACTGACTTTTAGTCGAAAATGTTTCTGTTTTTTTCCAAGATATGCTACTGACCATTATTTTCCAGGAACGTTTATCAATTGTTTGCAGTGTAAGATAGATATATATGCTACATATTTTTCAATATGGAGTTATTATCAGGATTCCGATTAAAATCATCGCTTTGTATGATCGCTATTTCAAATAATTTTGAATGATATCCCATACTTTTGATCATGGCGGCCACTTCCCATTCTTTTATTTTTAAAAAAAGAAATATTCATTTATTTTAATCTAATATAAAGTGTCTTAATGCAATTTTAAGAAAAGTAACAAACATTCTGTAAGTATAATTGCAAAAAGGCATATTGCATTAACAAGAAAATGTTATTGAATAAATTACATTCGTGTCTGCTTAATGAGATTTGCTGATAGAAACTTAAAATGTTTATCCTTTCCTTCAAGTAAAAACTATTAACCTTTTCACATAACTTGAAGAAATTTCGCGCTAATTTTAATCTCGCTCATTTTTATTTTTTCAATTATTCTAATTTTTAACTTAATCTCTCTCAAAAATATCCTACGCTGTTTCAAAAATTTAGCACTAATAATGCCGAACGTTCATTCTATTAATTCTATAAAGAATGGTTGCAGTTGCAAATAAGGGTTAATTATCAATTCCGCATTAATAATTATTAAATGTATTGATAATTAGAAAAAATAAATTTTAATTTGCTTACCATTGAACAGTAGTTTCCATTCTCATTAAAAGTAAAAATAATAAACGATTTTTTTTTTCTTTGTAGTAATTCGAGAAAATATTTCGAGCGAAATTTTGATTTTAATCAGATAAGACAAAATATCAAATTATAGCTTAAAAAATAAAATACCACTGGGATTAAATTAGTCTTTTAACGAAATAAAAACTTGAGCTTATATTTTGTTCTACCAACGTAAATAAGCAAAGTGCTTTATAAAAATAATAAGATAAATTTAATTTCAATAAAACTCTTATTAGCAAGCAGGCAGCTTAAATACGGAGAAAAAAGTTTATTCCTTGCTTTTGGTACATCATTATTTTTTGTATTTATTGAAGTAACAACGTTAGGATACTTTGACTCCGTTTTTCTAATAACTAACTAAAAGGTACAAAACCAAAAATTCTGTAAACTAAACAATGAATAATGAAATATCATGGGCTGAACTAGTATACAATACATTAAAAAAATACTTTCTGAATTTAGATTTTATTCATTCACTTGCCATTTTTCCGTAAAGCTAAATTGGTTATTTCTCCGTTTCTTATGGAATTAAAAGTAAATTTTACTTTGTTTGTTCTAAAATTGATACATGAATTAAAATAGGTTGTAGTGTATAAAAATTAAAGAGTTGTGTTTTTTTCTTATTTTATTTATTAATTTATTTATTTACTTTTTAATTTATTTATTTCATTTTTTTTTTTTTTTTTACGAAATATCTTTTTAATAACTTTTTTAGTTTCACATTTCTGTGTTTATCGGAGAAAATTATTATTTCCTAGTTCGGTGATTGATTTATAGTTGGGGTAAACCTAACCTGGCATTGTACGTAATGGTGTGATTAGGTCTTCACGATACTGCCAGGTTAGACTTGCCCCAATCATATAGAATGCATGATATCAGTTTAGTTATATTATTTGTTTCTGATGCTCAAAAAAAATAATAGTAATAAAATCAGATTGTGTGTGAAATTTTTTTATTAAGGAATGTTAAGCGTTCAGAAAAACTCTAATATAACAATGAGCAAATGTGAAATCAAAAAGAAGGCAAAGAGATGATCTTTATACGATGGTGGATGATTGCTTGTGATTGTATGTGACTGACAGCAATAGACCAAACTCTGAATTTGACACTTTATAATAGGGTTTCTCAACCTTCCAGGTTCTGTCCCCCCTTTGAGCACTGACATAAGGTCACGCCTCTCAATCCATATGTGGTTAATACATTTATGAGGTCACCTCCCCCGCCCTCCCCCTCCCATTCCACATACGTGGGTTAATACAAGCAGCATACAAAGAAACTGGAGCTGATAAGTATAGCTGACCCAAAATACTCAGTAATCAGAGAATGTAAAAGTTCGTTAAAATGTACAATTATTTCGGACTTATATATTTAAAAGCCTTGCATTCATAGAAGAAAATAGTAGAACAAATTAATAACTTAGAACAAGAGTACTTGGTTCAAATTTGCTTTTATAATTTATTCCCCCACTTGCTGGGCTTAAAGTTAGAGGAAAAAAAAATTTTTAAACTTAAAAAATTACTTAACCTAACTTATAACTGAAACTAGTAAATAAATAAAAACGCAGATAGTTTCACATACAAAATTTAGCTCAATTACACAAAACTTCATTTTGAACAGTATTACAAGAACATATGAAATCCAAGAGGCAAAGAAAAATACTTTTTTTAAAAAATTAATTTAGGATCCAGGTGAGATTGAAATGCACATTAGGCACTTTCATGACTTAATCGTAAAATTGAAAATTTTTTTGGTGTTTTTGAGCAATCACGATTGCTTATTGCTTTCATTTGACCGTCCTTGATGTCCGTTCCTTTTTCAAAATGGACCAGGGGCCTCTCTGTCCACTGGTCCATGCAGGAGCTGCTCCTCTGGTTCTCGGCCTCCACTAGCAGCACTGTCCACCGGAATCCCCTCCTCATAGGTGGTGGCATCCATTCCCTATATATACACACACACTCCTGCATACACACACGTCTACACACATACACATATGTAACCGCCCAGGAGGAGGGGCAGGCTTGGGAGGACAAGAGCCGTTTCTAGAAACAATAGCCCCCAATGAGTAGGGTCCTGTCACAACTCGTGATTGCGAAAAACATGATTTGAATTCAAAGTGTCAGAATTCAAATTATATATATATATATATATATATATATATATATATATATATATATATATATATATATATCTTAATACATAAAAATCTTTTGTGCGGACGTTTGTCACAATAAGACTTTTAAACGGCTGGACCGATTTTGATCAATTTTTTTGTGTGTAATAAAGTTGTGGCAAGCACGGTTTCCAAGCGCGATGGATCAAATCGGAAACGTTTTTGTTAATTAATTAATTAATTTAAACATTGGATGGTTATATCTCCCAAATGATTAATATTTATTTTAACCTATTGCTGAGCGAAAACTGAAATAAATATTTAACCCGTTGCCAAAGGACAATAAGAAAGCCAGCTCGGTTTTTTGTAATGAAATTTCCTACTGTTATATGTCAATTGAGAATAGATAAAACGTAGAGAGTGAAGCCTTCACATTTCTTGAAAGCAGCGATTTTAGGCCCTGTGATCGGGGGGCACGGCAGTGCCCCCGCCAAGTCGAGCGCGAAGCAAACACACTGCCGTACCATCCTTTACTGGAACCATTTCGCCGCATTTTCAGGCCCCTATTTGAGAACCTCTGGATGAGACCAGAACGCAGAATTTTTTGTCATCCAGTAAGCTATAATCACATTATCAAAATCCAAAATTTCAAGTCTGTAGGTCATTTATTTCCGAAGTTAAGCGAAAGCAAAGTTTCGCATTTATGACACTCACTCACTCACTCATAATCATCAAAATAGAACTAGTACTTCCCATAAACCCAGAGAGGTGAAATTTGGTACAGGGTTAGGGTTTAATGGCCACATAAAGGGAAAACTATAAAAACTAGGCTAATCGAAGATTTGGAGTGACCCTGATTAGAAAACACAAGAGCCCAACCGAACTATTAGAGATCGACAAACCGCATTTACAAAAAATATTCAACTTGGTGGGCCGCTTCATTTGAAGTCAAAAATCGAAAGTCTGAAGTATCTAATGAAGAACCCTCAGCTGGTCTCAGCTGTATTAGAGATATGGTAATGCCCCCTTCTACTGTTGGTACATGAAAAAATCGACTGACATTGCAAAAGTCCAGCGTAGTGGGACACATCTTCTAATTTAATCTAGCCTAACTTTAGTCTACTCGAACATTACACAAATTAAATGTTCCTACAAAAAGAAGTGAAATCCCACCAAAAACATTCTGTAAAAAACGAGCCAAGTCTCGATGGAGCTGCTGGTTTATCTCTAAAAAATGATGAAATCTAGACAAAGTCGTGACAAGGCTAAGGTTCCTTACTGCGATTTCTTTATTATTATAGTTAATGTTGGAGACTTGGCCGTTAAAGGGTACACAAGGGTACAAAACTAGGTGCTCCATGACACCATTGCAACAATCTGTCGCCAGAACCGCTACCCATTGACGATGGAAAATTGCCACTTGGAAAACGTGTAAACAAAATTGACTTGTACCCACTAACGTATAAAGAATGTTTAACGGCCAAGTCACACAACATTAACTATAATAATAAAGAAATCGCAGTAAGGAACCTTAGCCTTTTCACGACTTTGTCTAGATTTCATTACTTTTTTAGAGATAAACAAGCAGCTCCATCGAGACTTGGCTCGTTTTTTACAGAATGTTTTTGGTGGGATATATTTTAAAGTAAAGTACTGGAAGGTTCACGCAAAACGTGGGTTCTGTCGTCGTAGTTGAACCATGTGACCGAATCGGTGTTTTAGGTTTTCCTAACCAAATGATCAGAAAGTACCGTACCTAGCAACATTTGTTTCTCGGCTGAAGTCCATCTGAGTTTTGGCACCTATGTCAAGAATACTTTAAGGGTTATCTAACTCATCAGTACATTATTAAAGGAAAAATTGATGGAATTCAAAGACGAAACAAATTTTATTTTCGTCCAGATAAATTACAACACGGTAGTTCTGTACACAAAAGATCAGTGCAGTGGAAGATCTTTATCTTTGGTGGAAAGGATAAATTAGGCAATATATGAATTTTTAAAAGTTTTCGCTCAAAAGATTGGACCGCTAATCGGTCGGAGTTGGCTTCCTTCACTGATGGGCTAGATTACAGTAACGTGGTGGCTTGGCGACTTCTGCTATAAACAATAAAGTTGCGTGATCATTTGTTTACATTTTAAAGCTACTGTTAACGTAATTTGTTGTATTTTTTGTTTATTTGGCGAAATATTTCAAATTGCAAAGAATTGTTTTTAGTTTTTAAAGAGTGTTTAGTCATTTTAGTTGAAGAATGTGTTTATTTTACATCGGGAGGGGGTGGGGATAAGTAATTTTCGCTTATTCAGAGAACTGATTTTACCTTTATAATTTTTTAAAGCGATATCGTTTCGATTATTGTTTTATTCGTTTTCAAATGGGGGATGTTGCAGCGGGATTTCCCGTTTGTTCTAGACGGGTAGTTAGTTTTTTCTCACTTAATATCTGAGAACGATTTTTATCCTTTGAGTATCGCTGAAAAAGGAAACCATGCAATCTATGAAGATCTTTCAAGTTACGCGATGAAAAATAGTCAATCAAACAACTGCTCAGTGGGCATTACATAAATCAAGTTGCAATAAATATACGCATTCTGACACCAAGCAGCTTAAAACATTCTCTTTTTACTTATTTTTTGCAACAAAACGGTTCAAACACTTGATAATTTAATGAAATTTTTTAACTTTTCAATTTACAAAGTTTCAACAGAACAACGTCTGTCGGGTCCTCTAGTATATATATATATATAATTTTATCTGCGATACACCCTCACGCCCGCTTGAAATTTTCTATGCCCCTTTTGGAAGCGCCCCCCCCCCCCTCGCCAAGGTTGGGAACCGCTGTTTTATACCATGAAATGGGGATAACGTTTTTCTTTTAAAATGTTGGTAGCGAAACCTCTTTTCAAATATTATAACGGCGGTTTCGTTTGGTTGTCATTGGTAGCCGTTTCGGTTTGGTTCGTAGTAGAAGCGTCGCAGGTTTAGTTCTGGACAGTCAAAGAATGAATAAGCTATGTCAATGGAAACTGATGAAAGTGGTCACAAATTCCTCTAAGTCCAATGACAGTTCAAATCCTCGGCGTTTACTGGATAGAGGCTGGTCGTCCCTGATCTGGATCAAAATGATCAAAATGTTGATAAGTGGTACTTCCATTTATCGCGTGTTGTCTGAGCTGAAGTTGGACTTCCACACAGAGGTGTTTGTGATCCGTAATTTCGAAAATTTTGGGTTGCCCTTTCCTAACATATTGGGCTGACAACACATTCTAAAGCTGAAAAACTATTTTTAAAAAACTTTTCAAATGATTTTTTTTTTTCATGATTTCAATGATATGCATATTTGAAGAGTTTTACGGGGGGGGGGGAGGTTGAGCTTCCTTATAGTTTCCAAAAATTTCACATCCCTTCAATGCCCTTAGATTTTGGTAGCATGTTTTTATCAGGCTAGGATCTCCGAATGATATATTTAACTATACTAATGTAGTTTTCAATGCACCTCTTCTTTAAACTAGGATCAGTGTAATAGAAGAGGAGTAGACCTTTTGCACTTCTTTGGAATGAACATTTCTGAGGTCACACATGGGTTGAAGGTTGACCATGAGGTTAAACATGGCGAAAGAAAGGTTTTTGTTTTTATTTCCTTTTACGTAGTAAAGGAAGTATTGTAATCGCGAAAAAAATTTCAATCAAAATCGGCCTTAATTTCCATTTTGCTCGTTCCCGAATGAATATTGAATTTCTTTTTTTTTTCAACCCGACCACACATGGATATATGCCTAAAAACGAATCGATACCCGAAATATCCATTTTGACGATCCGCGAGTTAATTACAACGAGTTTTCTCGTGACGCCCGTATGTACGTATGTATGTACGTAAGTAAGTATGTGCGTATGTATCTCTTATAGCTCAAAAACGGTATGTCCTAAAAATTTGAAATTTGGTACGTTTGAGTCTAGTTGTGCACCTCCCGTTTTAGTTGCATTTGGATGTTCCAAAGGGGATCTTTTACACCTTTTTTTTGGGGGGGGGGAATCATGGTTAATTTCAATGCAAATTCAAATAGCGTTATAATTTGGCAAACGATTCGCGATATATAGCCAAGATTTTGATCGCCAAGTTTTGTCTCGAACTTGGCAAAACATTTGGTGTTTTTTTTTTAATTTGGTTTTAATTTATTGGCCATTAATTGCGATATTTAGAGAGTTAACCATTGAATCACATTAAAATTGCTAATCTTGAAAAAATTAATCTGTACAAAAGTTTTTCTCTTTCGGTTAGCAACAAACTTGGGGTGAAAATCTTCGATGACTCCAAGGTACTATTATCATTAAATTGGCGTATAAGGAAGTCATATGATGTACACATCAACTCGCTTGCTGTTGTTGTCTACTGTTCCAGCAATGGTAGATCAAGTGCATGATATTCTGTGCTCTGATGAAGTCCATAACAAGCAATGGCCTAGAATGAAGATCTTATTTGGACAGCCCAAACAGTCGAGAATATGGGCGGAAGAGACATAGCTATAGTTAGGTCAATCCTAACCTGACAGTGTCGTAATGCTATCTGCGTAGCTTTGACAATGCTGCGATATTTGGTTTGTACCAACGATGTCACAACACTTGGCTCCCATACACTTGGCTTCCATCCGAGGTACTATACATATTCGGGCCTAATCAAAAACTTCCGTAGTTAGGACAAGTCTAACCAGGCAGCGTCGTAATGCTGTGATTACTGTCCGCATAGCTCTCATAATGCTGCCATGTTAGGTTCGTATCAACGATGTCGCAACACTTGGCTTCCATCCGGGGTGCGATGCATGTACGAGTCTAATCGACAGTTTCCAAAGTTGTGTTAAACCTATCCTGTCAGAGTCATGATGCGGCAATTAGGATCTGCACATGCTGCCACATTAGGTTTGTACCAACGGTAATACAACACTTGGTACAGGGTTGGCAGGTCTTGTTGCCGATGGATAACAGAAAAATCTAAAGTGATGACTAATAAATCTACTACTGACTGATCGACATCGACATAATCTTGGATGGAGAAACGGGTAGCTTCTAAGATCAGTACGATCAGAAGACTAGTGTGCCAAATGTTAAAAATCTAACTTAGTTCAAATTTAGTCGCCCATTTTAGTCGCCTTTGGGACTATTCTACTCAAGTCATCACACGGAAAAATGTTCGATCATTCGTATTTTTCCATTTTCTGTAAAAAGCCGTACTTTGTTTCGAACGGAAATCCAAAATCTCAGAGCATTTTACAGTCAACTCCCGATTATACGCGGAATAAAGTGGCAGAAGTAACACGGATAAAAAAAATCGCGGTAAAAAGATTTAAATAAGGGAAACATTAATAAGGGAGTAAGAAGGAAAAACTGTTCATCCTTAAAAAATTGGCTATATTGGTGCATAATTTTTTTCATCAAACAGTGAGAATATACACAGAAAAGTAAAAACGTTTCATATTTTTGCACAATAGAATTTGACATCAAAGAAGAGTAAGCTCAAATTATCAGTTTTTGACAAAAAAAAAAAAAAAAAATATATATATATATATATATATATATATATATATATATATATATATATATATATATATATATATATATATATATATATATATATATATATATATATGTGTGTGTGTGTGTGTGTGTGTGTGTGTATCTAATTTGAATTCTGACACTTTGAATTCGAATTGTGTTTTTCGCAATCACGAGTTGCGACAGGACCCTACTCATTGGAGACTGTTGTTTCTAGAAACGGCTCTTGTCCTCCCAAGCCTGCCCCTCCTCCTGGGCGGTTACGTGTGTGTATGTGTGTAAGGACTTGTTTGGGTGTAGACGTGTGTGTATGTAAGAGTGTATGTATGCAGGGCATGGACGCCACCGCCTAGAAGGAGGGGACTCCGGTGGAGAGTGCTGCTAGTGGATTTTAGGACCAGAGGAGCAGCTCCGTCTTCCGGTGGACGGCGGTGCTGCAGAGGTCCGTGGTCCATTCTGAAAAAGGAACCGGACATCAAGGACAGCCAAATGAAAGCAATAAGCAATCGTGATTGCTCAAAAAAACATTTGCTTTTTGGTCCTGAAATGCATATTTCTGGTTGTTGATTGACTAGCGGATAATTCGCTCGTCGATAATCGGCAGCATACTCTACTTGAAAACCAATTAAAAAACAATGAAACGGTACTCAATTATACTAACGATTTTACACAGTGAATTTCTATTTTCGTGAATTAAAACTGATCGTTCTAATCCCCAACATTTAGGCAAATTAATGCGTCACTTCCAGCAATGCAGCTGCAATCAATTGGGCGATCAGTTTTGCTGTTTTGGATACGTAGTTTCGTTTCATAACAGAAAGTATTAATTACGAAATGCGTGAGACGAGAGCGTGTGTTATGCTGAATATCAATAATTGGCTTCTATTTATTCGGTAGAATGCATTTGAGGGAAATAAAACAATGCCAAATGGAATCTGCATAAGCTCGTTTTGTCTAATTCGCCCCATTCCGCATTTAAATCTGAATATTTTCTCGTTGAGTATTCATTTCTGATCATTAACCACCATTTGCTGAAAAGCTTCAAGCGTTCAAACGCATATCATTTCCTCTGTTACCGGAAAAAATGAGATTCTGAATAGATTTAAAAATCTAAGCTATGTATCGCACTCCGGCAACAAAAATGACACAAATCAAAAAAAGATAATTATTGATTAATTAATTTGATTATAGAATATTGCGTTGTCATCGGGTCTGTGGTTACATACAAACTTTCAAATGAATCCGATCACAGGAAGTGGGTGAAAATTGAGTTGGAAGATTCCACCCGAACAGATAAGAACCTATTGTGTATAAACTAATAATTAATGGTTAATTAATTAGTTTGATTATAGAATAATGCACTGTCGTCGGGTCTAGGGCTACATACAAAATTCCAAAAGAATCTGATTGCAGGAAGTGGGTAAAAATTGACTTGCAAGATTCCACCCGAACAGACAAGAACCTATTAGGTATAAACTAATAATTAATGGTTAATTAATTAGTTTGATTATAGAGTATTGCATTGTCATCGGGTCTGGGACTACATACAAAGTTTCAAAAGAATCTGATTGCAGGAAAGGGGTAAAAATTGATTTGCAAGATTCCACCCGAACAGACAAGAACCTATTGGGTATAAACTAATAATTAATGGTTCATTAATTAGTTTGCTTATAGAGTATTGCATTGTCGTCGGGTCTGGGACTACATACAAAATTTCAAAAGAATCTGATTGCAGGAAAGGGGTAAAAATTGACTTGCAAGATTCCACCCGAACAGACAAGAATCTATTGGGTATAAACTAATAATTAATGGTTAATTAATTAGTTTGATTATAGAGTAATGCATTGTCATCGAGTCTGGGGCTACATACAAAATTTCAAAAGAATCCGGTTGCAGGAAAGGGGTGAAAATTGACTTGCAAGATTCCATCCGAATAGACCAAACCAAAAGTTAACAAAAACATGGTAAAAAAGCATTTTATTCATTTTTTAAACTGAAGCTAAATATCTTCCCATACATAAAGCACCTTGCTTCCAGACACACACGGGAAAGATTTACAACATTACAATGTTTTTAATATTATTTTAAAAGTTTTAACTAATGAAATTATCTTGATGAAATTAGGTAAACCTTACGATGGACGAAGGGTTAAACGATTCCAGATGAAAGAAAAGAGAAAGAGAGAAGCTGATTTTAATTGCCAATAATGTGCTTCGATAGTTATAAATGAGCTAGTCCAAGGTCAAACGTTTTCTTATCAAAATTATTCTAGCCTAACCCTTAAAAATGATTTCCTGTGGGCTTTAGCTTAAATGATTCTATTTGCAGAGTATGCATTAATTATTCAAGGAACTCTGTCTTTTCTAGTTGATAACTAGGAAAACACAAAAAAAAAAAAAAAGAAAGAAAGAAAGAAATCTGTGGAAAAAAAACTTTCTTAAAGTCCATCAAACTTACAAAAAGTATTTTCCTTTGAATTCTAAAAGAAATATTTTCAACCACAAAGCATCTTTTTTTTTTTTTTTTAATACTGAGTAAGGAATAAAAAGTCTGTTATTTGATTGCGTTCGTGTCCAGCGGCCTTTAATCAATATAAAACACGTTCAAAAACATGTAAAATGTGTCTCTTTTAGCTGTCATATTCAGGCAACACGTTTATTCAGCAATTTTTTCCTAAAATGTTGTCTCGTTTTGAAGTAAAAGGCCTCAAATGTAATAGAAAAATAATATTACCAGAAACTTGATGTCAGCAGATTCCATTTCATTCTATTCATATCGCGTTACCTTTCAGGAAAACTTTGGAAGGAGAGTTTCAGCTCCTTTTACAAAAGCACTTTAAAGCAAAAAATGTTGCAAATAAAGAGTAAAATACTTCATACAAATTCTATCAGATGCTATTGCAAAAGTATCATAATATTTTTTGTTACTTTGAAAACATTCGGAACCAAGAAAAAGTTCTAGTTAATTTTTTATAACTTTATTTTACAAATTTGGCTATGCTATCATTAAGATAAGGTTCTCAATATTCGTTTTTTAATGCAGTTTTCTACGCAGTAGAAACAATTCCCTTACATATGATCAGTTCAATTTATCAAGTGCACTAAATTATATGTTCTAAATAACAATTTGAACACCTAAGTGCGAAATAAATAAATACCTTTGTGCAGAGAAGTAAACAAAAACATTTTATCGCACAAAGCAGAATACTGCAGACACGTGCTTCGGGGTTACAAGGAACAAGGGGCAAAACAGAAAATAATTTCAATGCAAAATAGTGAACTTTTTAGATGTAAAGAAATCCGACAAAAGCCGGATATCTTTATGTGTACCGGGTGTCTTTACTTCTAAAAGCTCACTATTTTACATTGATAAAGTGTTTCAACCCCGAAACGCATGTCTGCAATAATCTGCTAATTTTGTGCAATAAAACATTGCTGGTTTACTTTTACCTAAGCATGTTTTATCTACATGCTTATTCTAGCACGTCCTTGCTATACGTGCTGCTTTCATCCACATTAAAAAATTCAGTTACCAAGTATCAGTTAAAACACCATATTCCGTTTTCACCACGAATGCTTTCAAGTCAGCTAAAACCAACCAATCATTATCACTCTTTTATTCAGTGGCTTTACACTCGCCGTTTGATTTTTTGTGGAAAAAGAAGATAACTTCATTTTTTGTTCTCGACAGCCTTACTTTTGGTAATTAATCATATTTCGAAGTACTTTGTATTTCAAGTATTTGTAGCATGCAGAGACTGAGCTGTGTTCTACGAATTTATTGCAGATATTAGTACTCACACCCAAAATTCTTCAAAATAAGACCCTCGGCATAGCACACATTTATCCCAGCTAGTTTAAAATAGTCCAGTTGCATACTTAAAGAAAAAAAAACCTTCCGTGGGAAATTTCGTGAGGAAATTGTGAGACCAATTCTAATACATTCCTTATGGCCTATATAACTATGCCTTACCGGGTGTTTTGCTTGAACTTGTGTCAGATGGTCTGTGTGAGGTCATGAATCCAAGATGGCGGCTGCACTAGATATTGATGAAATTTTTCGATTTTAACTGATTTTTGAGGCATATTATTCCATTTTTTCAACTTATCTTATATATTTAAGGTTTTAATACTATTATATTTCAAATTTGAAAACTAATTGCCATTTTATATTAAGTTATCCATTTAGTTTTTTTTTTTTTTTTTTTTTTTTGTTTAGATGCAGATTTTTAGTAACCAGTAACAGTTAAAAAATATTTTGGAAATTTTGTACGATAAAATCAAATTTATTAATCCAAAAAACCTGTAAAGTAATTTGCATACACGCGTTTCGGGGTTATAAGAAGCATTTTTTTTTCAATACAGAAAAAAATTACAACTTCCGTTACATAATATTAGATATAATGATAATTTTATTTATGTACTCAAGTAATGAATGATTGATTTCATTATCTAAACTCTGATTTTAATTCAAAATATAGATTTAAAGGTAAACAAACAGTTCTTACTTAAAGATCTTCATCTGAAGCGTTATCAATATCGCTTTGTTGGCTATGATTTTCTCATAAGTCCTCATCATCTTCACGCACAAAAATCAGTGCATGAAATATTTTGAGATTTACATTTGCATGAAACAATGCATTTTCCCTTTATGCAGCTGCATTGAAATAGTATTAAAATGGACTCAGAAGCACAAAAAATTGTACACATAACTGGAACATAGAAGTTGTCTTTCTCTTCCCATCTGAAGTCTGACGTGATGTTAAATTCGGGAGCTGCTGGTCAGCAAGACGCCGTTCCAATACCTGATAATGCGCTCTTAAAATGTAAGGAACCAAAGATGCTCTTGCAGCAGGCAAATTTTCATTTTGAGTCTTCTGCTTGGAAAACATGAACCAAAGAAATTCTCCAATATCAGAAATCTTTGTCAGGGGTACATATACAGAACAAATAAAGCCTTCTTTCAATAACAATTTTATCATTTGTACCGAATTCTTCAGTTGATCTCCCAGATGAGTCAGAGCGTCGAGAGTATCTTTGTCAGCCGTCTTATAAGTTTTCCAAAAAGAAAGTTTTCCCTTCTAAGCAAGTGAGCTTGTTATATTACTTCCTAACAGAGCATAGAGTCATAATATTCCTCTTGTTTTAACTAGTCCTAATGCATTCATAATACTGGTTATTCTTCGGTTGTTACCTACCCCAGTCAAAAATGTGCATGTACACACAGTGACATCATTTTAACCAGAACAATGTTAGCAAAAATACATCGGTGTCAGGCGAATATATATGAGTACTGGTTGCTCTTTCTCTAGAAGCATAAAGATAGTCCAGTACTATTTTAACATCCGCCTCTCCATGACTGCTTTGCAGTCACATCACCTTTTAATGATAATTTAGCTTCATTTCTCCAGCTAACGATTAGGTTTTTCAATGCTACATGTATATATTAACGCTTTATCCGCCAGATAAGCTATTAAGTTATCCTTTGTTTTTACATGAGAAAGTAGGGTCTTCATTTGTGCGTTTTTAATATTAGTGCAATCGGTTATTTTGAACTCAATAGGTGTTAATGTACTTCTTTTTTCCGCATGGCAGATTGGCAGATTTTAGCGAGTTTTCAATTTATGTATCAAACACTAAGTGTGTTTCATCATAATTTAAAAGAATTTCCTTGAAAATATTATTAAGTTCTGCAGCTGAATCATTACATCTTTTCACTTGCTTTGTTTTCTTCTATGATTGTAGCTGTACCATTCCATAAAGAACAGCAACACTGTAAGATCCTCTGTTCATTTGCTTCGGTATGCTTGAGTCTTTCATGGTGTTCGGCAAAGAATCTTCGATGCTGCTGTCTACTTTTTCTGAGCCACATTCTTCTAAAACCTTCATTAACTTTGATTTGTTTTGGGGCAATTTTATCTACCCATCCAGATTAAACGTAGACTGAGGAACAGCTTAGAATTCATATGCTGTTTTTAAATCAATATCTGCTCGACTCCTCGATACAACTAGCAGAAGTTTAAATAACGATCGGCTTTTAACTGTAGAACAGTGACAGCTATATTTGTTGCAACTTTCTTCGTGCTATTTTTACATAGATTTAGTTTTTCTTTCTTCATTGGGGCCCAGAAATTCGTGTTTTCAGTTTTAATTCTCTCTCGTTTGAAAGTGGCGTACATGTCACGGCCTTTGCTTAAAATGCCTTAAATACATCTGTTTGTATGACTTCATTATGTTCAGACTTTTTTGTATTAATAAGTTCACTTCCTTCATATATTATAGGGCTTGTTGATACTCTGATGGCACTATATATACATTGCACATCTTCATGTAGTCGCTTTCCTCTTGAACCTGTCAAATGATAATGTTTACTCTTTAACGTTAAACTATTTTTCTATTGAGTTATGTATTAATTATTCTACCTAGTTACAGTGCTGTGCAAATTAGTTGGGACAAGGACTTTGGATCCTTGTTACTGCAACTTGCAAGTCTCAACCTGCCCAAAACTGTCTTCTACTTGTCTGAACTTGTCTCTTATGTATTGAGTACGACCAATTCGCCAGTTGGACATTGATTAATAAAGCTTGGTTGTGTTCACATGTGTTTCTTCTTTCTCTGCGAATTGCAGGACTTTAAAGCGATTTTCAGTATTTTTTTATTTTTCAGTTATAATGGATATTACCCCACGCAAAAGAGCAAAAATAATCGCACTTAGTGAAAACACCTCTTTCACAGTTAGGAAGATAGCTGAGGCTGTTGGGGTTGGAAAATCAAGTGTTTCACGGATTATAAAACTCAATGAAACAACGGGGTCAGTGGAGGCATCCAGGAAAGGGCGCTGCGGACGGAAACGTAAGACCACACCAAGAGATGATGCTCTGATCCACAGAATGAGTGTCATGGACCCTAAAAAGACCAGTGGCGATATTACAAGAGCCATCGCTGACCATGGCGTGGAGGTAGATGAGTCTACAGTTCGTCGCCGCCTTCTTGAGCGTGGTCGTCGTGCGCGACGCCCAATCAAAAAACAGCTCCTGGCAAGTGAAATGAAGAAAAAAAGATTCAAGTGGGCACAAAAACATAAAGATTGGACTGTGGAACAGTGGAAAAAAGTTATTTTTTCTGACGAGACTCACTTCGAAGTGCATGGATACAGAGCAAGTGTCGTTCGTCGCACAACTGGAGAGCCTCTTCGACCAGGACACATCCAGCAAGCCCCCAAGCACCCCCCAAAAGTGATGTTTTGGGGCTGTTTCACTGCCTCAGGGCCAGAAACCCTTCATCCCATCGAAGGGATGATGAATAGTGAGAAATACATCAAAGTATTACAAGAAAAACTCATCCCAACACTGCGGAGGAGGTTCCCGGAAGGCGACTGTGTGTTTCAGCAGGACCTGGCATCCTGTCACAATTCCAAGCTGACCAAAAGCTTTTTCGCTTCAGAAAAGTTGTCATTGCTTGAGTGGCCGGGCAACTCACCAGATCTGAACCCAATAGAAAACTTATGGGCGATATGCAAAGCAAGAATGAGGATAATGGATTGTACAACCAAAGTGAAGTTAATAGAGAGTGTGATTAAAGTGTGGTTTCGCGATCCAGAAGTAAAAGAAATGTGTGAAAGACTAGTCAGTTCGATGTCAAAGAGAGTAAGAGCCTGGATTAAAGCAAAAGGTGGACATATCAATTATTAATGTATAGATAATAAATAAACAGCTTTATGAATAATTTTTAAATTTTCCTGCTTGTCCCAATTAATTTGCACAGCACTGTACTTTCATACTCCTTTTCTCTTGCTCCAAAGCTTCGTCTGACCTTAAAGCAAAAAACGGTACAAAAAACTTTTTAACAACCCAATTGCCTTCCATGAATTCATTCCGAAGATTTTATTGCTTTACTTTGAGATGCTTCATATTAGTCAAGTACCATGATATCATACTTGCATAATTTGTTAAATCCAAAGCAAAGAAATAGGGAACGAAACCTTCGAATGAAGAAATGTGTAATTCCCAATTTCCTGATCTAACAGACCGTATAAAAGTAACATGGTATCCAATATCCATGATATGGAATGTATAACAAAGCAAGTTTAAATGTTGGTATTCCGATTGATTCTGTGTCCTCAAATCTTTAATTTTTTCATGTATTTTAGAATCTAATAATATCTGCATTATATTTGAGGAAAGTTCTTTTATTTCACCATACTTTTTTTTTCTTGAAAGCAATTAATTTTTGCATTCAATCATCGCATAGAAATTTCATCTCTTCATAGTGTGTATAAAAAGCATCAAGGTAACATTTAAATAGTGCAACCCTTAATGCAGAATGTGCTTCTGTAGCCCGTCTAACACACTTTCCTGCAAGAATTTTTGACCCTACAGATTCACCGTATAACAGTCAAATTGTCGTCAAGACCTGTACAAGTTTTTGTTTGACAGGGCAAGTTTTAAAACTGGTTTGTATAATCCAATATCCATGGAGATTACTGTTGGTAAATTTTCCCCTAAAATATATTTAGTTACATGTACCAGTTTCTGCATGAACGTAACTGCGTTGATGAAACATTCGTTCTAAAAGATGCAAGAAAAGCTCGTAAGGCGTAATTATACAGGTTATAAGGAATTTATTTAAACGATTATACAGTCGAACCTTGTTAAAAAGAACTCAAATGGACTTTAACGGTGAATTTGTATCAACAGTAGCTCGTTTTATTTGAAAAAAAAAAGTTTAAGTGTTAGTGCAGTAGGACGGGGATCGCAATTGTAGCAGTAATTCGTTAGAAGCGTGTTCGAATTAACGAGGTTCGACTGTATTAATGTTTAATGATTTTAGCCTAAAAATTAACAGCATTTTTAACGGCAAAAACTCACCGGAAGTACTTTTAAACTAGCTTATTCTGAATGCCAAAGTCAAAAATGAAGACTTCAGAACATTTTTTTTTTTTTTGAAATGAGTTAATAAATAAATAAATTAAGTATTTTACTTTCAACTTATAATAAGAAAAGTAACAATATTAATCAAGCAAATTCACCAGAAAATTATCACAAAATACTCAAAAATTGAGTCATAATTGCAAAAACTCATTACAGCCGCCATCTTGGATTGATGACGTCATACAGGCCGTCTGAGACAAATTCAGGCAAAACACCCGGTGAGGCATAGTTACACAGGCCACAAGGAATATAATAGAATTGGTCTCACAATTTCCTCACGGGGGGGGGGAATTTCCCACGGAATGTAGTATGCTCTCCTACTAAAGTCCCGTACCAGCGCTTTCATGGCCATCACAGTTCCATGGTGATGCCATTTTAGTGATGTTTTTATCTTCGGGAATAAAAAGAAGTCGGCTGGAGCTAAATAGTGGCTGTAGGCTTGCTAGAGAAGCGTAGAGATACCATTATTGAGCAGGAAGTCTTGGAGGATGAAACTAGTGTTTACAGCATTTCTCAAGTTTTCAGCGATGGTGCTGTGAACTGTAATTTTATCAAGTCCAACTTCATCTGCAATCGTTCTCACACTTAACCGGTGGTCCGAATTTAGCACAACACGCACACGTTCCACATTTGCGTACGTTCTGCTGGTTGACGGACACTCTGTTTGAGATTCATCCTCGACGCTCTCACGGCCATATTTGAAACACTTGTGCCACCGAAACACATGCGCCTTTAATAGACAATTATCTCTGAACACTTGCTTACACATCTCTGAAGCTTCTGAGGCCGATTTACCAAATTCCACACAAAACTTAATCGCGTAACGCTGCTTAAATGTTCTCTGCATTTTGGAGCTGAAACCGATGTTTGCAACAAAGGTCCACTATAACGACGATGCTGTCCGAACAAAGACTCCCCGACGATTGCGGACCGGAGTGAGTCCCACCAGTAACACCGCCCGCCCCCCCCCCCCCTCACCATCGACCTAACCAGTTTCTGCGCACTTGAGCAATACAGTCGTATCAGGAAAAAATGAGTTTCATTACTTTTTATACAGACCGTGTATGTAATTTGTC